>NC_052153.1:151518415-151746982 GCF_902713615.1 Scyliorhinus canicula
GCTGTCACTCCCTGCCGAGTAGAGGTGTCCCCTGCAGACCGCTGTCACCCCCTACCCGAAGGTGTCCTCCGCAACCCACTGTCCCCACCCGTGCCCGATAGAGGTGTCGCCTGCAGACCCAGCTGTCACCCCCTGCCCGAGTAGAGGTGTCGCCCGCAGACCCAGCTGTCCCCACCCCCTGCCCGCATACCCAGCCGTCACCGCTGCCTGAGTAGAGGTGTCCCCGCAGACCCAGCTGTCACCCCGTGCCGCGAGTAGAGTGTCGCCTGCAGACCAGCTTCACCCCTGCCCGAGTCGAGGTGTCCCCCGCAGACCCAGCTGTCCCCACCCTCTGCCCGAGTCGAGGTGTCCAACGCAGACCCAGCTGTCACCCTGCCGAGTAGAGGTGTCCCCGCAGACCCAGCGATCACCGCTGCCCGAGTAGAAGTGTCCCCCACAGACCCAGCTGTCCCCACCCCCTGCCCGAGTAGTGGTGTCTCCCGCAGACCCAGCTGTCCCCACCCCCTGCCCGAGTAGTGTGTCGCCGCAGACCCCGCTGTCCCCACCCCCTGCCCGAGTAGTGGTGTCGCCGCAGACCCAGCTGTCACCGCTGCCGAGTACAGGTGTCCCGCCGCAGACCCAGCTGTCACCCCCTGCCCGAGTAGAGGTGTCCCCCAGGACCCAGCTGTACACTCCCCTGCCACGAGTATGTGTGTCGCCCGCAGGACCCAGCTGTCCCCACCCCCTGCCCGAGTAGAGGTGTCGCCCGCAGACCCAGCTGTCACCCCCTGCCCGAGTAGAGGTGTCCCCCACAGACCCAGCTGTCCCCACACCCCTTCCCGAGTAGAGGTGCCGCCCGCAGACCCAGCTGTCACCGCTGCCCGAGTAGAGGTGTCCCCCACAGACCCAGCTGTCCCCACCCCCTGCCCGAGTAGCGGTGTCTCCGCAGACCCACTGTCCCACCCCCTGCCCGAGTAGAGTGTCCCCCGCAGACCAGCTGTCACCCCCCTGCCCGAGTAGAGGTGTCCCCCGCAGACCCACTGTCACCCCCTGCACGAGTAGAGGTGTCGCCCGCAGACCCAGCTGTCCCCACCCCCTGCCCGCAGGACCCAGCTGTCACCTGCTGCCTGAGTAGAGGTGTCCCCCGCAGACCCAGCTGTCCCCACCCTCTGCCCGAGTCGAGGTGTCCCACGCAGACCCAGCTGTCAACACCTGCCCGAGTAGAGGTGTACCCCGCAGACCCAGCTATCACCGCTGCCCGAGTAGAGGTGTCCCCAGCTGTCCCCACCCCCTACCCGAGTAAATGTGTCCCCCGCAGACCCAGCTGTCCCCACCCCCTGCCCGAGTAGTGGTGTCGCCCGCAGACCCAGCTGTCACCCGCTGCCCGAGTACAGGTGTCCCCCGCAGACCCAGCTGTCCCACTCCCCTGCCCGAGTAGAGGTGTCGCCCCGCAGACCCAGCTCTCACCCCCTGCCCGAGTAGAGGTGTCCCAAGCAGACCCCAGCTGTCACACGCTGCCCGAGTAGAGGTGTCCCAAGCAGACCCAGCTGTCACCCCCTGCCCGAGTAGTGGTGTCCCACGCAGACCCAGCTGTCACCCCCTGCCCGAGTAGAGGTGTCCCAAGCAGACCCAGCTGTCACCCCCTGCCCGAGTAGAGGTGTCGCCCGCAGACCCAGCTGTCCCCACCCCCTGCCGAGTAGAGGTGTCGCCCGAGCCAGACCCAGCTGTCCACCCCCTGCCCGAGTAGAGATGTCGCCTGCAGACCCAGCTGTCACCCCCTGCCCGAGTAGAGTGTCCTCCGCAGACCAGCTGTCGCCCACCCCTACCCGAGTAGAGGTGTCGCCCGCAGACCCAGCTGTCACTCCCTGCCCGAGTAGAGGTGTCGCCGCAGACCCAGCTGTCACTCCTGCCCGAGTAGAGATGTCGCCTGCAGACCCAGCTGTCCACCCCCTGCCCGAGTAGAGGTGTCCCTCCGCAAACCCAGCTGTCCCCACCCTCTACCCGAGTAGAGGTGTCGCCTGCAGACTCAGCTGTCACCCCCTGCCCGAGTAGAGGTGTCGCCCGCAGACCCAGCTGTCCCCCCCCCCTGCCCGCAGACCCAGCTGTCACCGCTGCCTGAGTAGAGGTGTCCCCCGCAGACCAGCTGTCCCCACCCTCTGCCCGAGTCGAGGTGTCCCACGCAGACCCAGCTGTCAACCCCTGCCCGAGTAGAGGTGTACCCCGCAGACCCAGCTGTCACCCCTGCCCGAGTAGAGGTGTCCTCCGCAGACCCAGCTGTCCCCACCCTCTACCCGAGTAGAGTTGTCGCCCGCAGACCCAGCTGTCACTCCCTGCCCGAGTAGAGATGTCGCCTGCAGACCCAGCTGTCACCCCCTGCCCGAGTAGAGGTGTCCTCCGCAGACCCAGCTGTCCCCACCCTGCCCGAGTAGAGGTGTCGCCCGCAGACCCAGCTGTCCCCACCCCCTGCCCGCAGACCCAGCTGTCACCCCCTGCCCGAGTAGAGGTGTCCTCCGCAGACCCAGCTGTGCCCACCCCCTGCCCGTGTAGAGGTGTCGCCTGCAGACCCAGCTGTCACCCCCTGCCCGAGTAGAGGTGTCCCCCGCAGACACAGCTGTCATCCCCTGCCCAAGTAGAGGTGCCCCCGTAGACCCAGCTGTCACCCCCTGCCCGAGTAGAGGTGTCCCCCGCAGACCCAGCTGTCATCCCCTCCCCAAGTAGAGGTGTCCCCCGCAGACCCAGCTGTCCCCACCCCCTTCCCGAGTAGAGGTGTCCCAAGCAGACCCAGCTGTCACCCCCTGCCCGAGTAGAGGTGTCCCCCGCAGACCCAGCTGTCACCCCCTGCCCGAGTAGAGGTGTCCCCCGCAGACCCAGCTGTCCCCACCCCCTTCCCGAGTAGAGGTGTCGCCCGCAGACCCAGCTGTCACTCCCTGCCCGAGTAGAGGTGTCCCCCGCAGACCCAGCTGTCCCCACCCCCTGCCCGAGTAGAGGTGTCGCCCGCAGACCCTGCTGTCCCCACCCCTGCCCGCAGACCGAGCTGTCACCGCTGCCTGAGTAGAGGTGTCCCCCGCAGACCCAGCTGTCCCCACCTTCTGCCCGAGTCGAGGTGTCCCACGCAGACCCAGCTGTCAACACCTGCCCGAGTAGAGGTGTCCCCCGCAGACCCAGCTATCACCGCTGCCCGAGTAGAGGTGTCCCCCGCAGACCCAGCTGTCCCCACCCCCTGCCCGAGTAGTGGTGTCGCCCGCAGACCCAGCTGTCCCCGCCCCCTACCCGAGTAGTGGTGTCGCCCGCAGACCCAGCTGTCACTCCCTGCCCGAGTAGAGGTTTCCCCCGCAGACCCAGCTGTCCCCACCCCCTGCCCGAGTAGAGGTGTCGCCCGCAGACCCAGCCGTCACCCCCTGCCCGAGTAGAGGTGTCCCCCACAGACCCAGCTGTCCCCACCCCCTTCCCGAGTAGAGGTGTCGCCCGCAGACCCAGCTGTCACCGCTGCCCGAGTAGAGGTGTCCCCCACAGACCCAGCTGTCCCCACCCCCTGCCCGAGTAGAGGTGTCCCCCGCAGACCCAGCTGTCACCCCCTGCCCGAGTAGTGGTGTCGCCCGCAGACCCAGCTGTCACCCGCTGCCCGAGTACAGGTGTCCCCCGCAGACCCAGCTGTCCCCACCCCCAGCCCGAGTAGTGGTGTCGCCCGCAGACCCAGCTGTCACCCCCTGCCCGAGTAGTGGTGTCCCCCGCAGACCAGCTGTCCCCACCCCCTGCCCGAGTAGAGGTGTCCCAAGCAGACCCAGCTGTCACCCGCTGCCCGAGTAGTGGTGTCCAACGCAGACCCAGCTGTCTCCGCTGCCCGAGTAGTGGTGTCCCACGCAGACCCAGCTGTCACTCCCTGCCCGAGTAGAGGTGTCCCAAGCAGACCCAGCTGTCCCCCGCTGCCCGAGTAGTGGTGTCACACGTCAGACCCAGCTGTCACCCCCTGCCCGAGTAGAGGTGTCGCCCGCCGACCCAGCTGTCACCCCTGCCCGCGTAGTAGGTGTCGCCCGCATACCCAGCTGTCACCCCCTGCCCGGAGTAGAGGTGTCGCCCTGCCCGGAACCAGCTGTCACTCCCTGCCAGAGTAGAGATGTTCGCCTGCCGACCCAGCTGTCACCCCCTGCCCGAGTAGAGGTGTCCCCCGCAGACCAAGCTGTTCACCGCTGCCCGAGTAGTGGTGTCGCCCGCAGACCCAGCTGTCACCGCTGCCCGAGTATAGGTGTCCCCCGCAGACCCAGCTGTCCCCACCCCCTGCCCGAGTAGAGGTGTCGCCCGCAGACCCAGCTGTCACCCCCTGCCCGAGTAGTGGTGTCCCCCGCAGACCCAGCTGTCACCCCCTGCCCGAGTAGAGGTGTCCCCCGCAGACCCAGCTGTCCCCACCCCCTTCCCGAGTAGAGGTGTCGCCCGCAGACCCAGCTGTCACCCCCTGCCCGAGTAGAGGTGTCCCCCGCAGACCCAGCTGTCCCCACCCCCTTCCCGAGTAGAGGTGTCGCCCGCAGACCCAGCTGTCACCCGCTGCCCGAGTAGTGGTGTCCCAAGCAGACCCAGCTGTCACCCCCTGCCCGAGTAGAGGTGTCCCAAGCAGACGCAGCTGTCACCCGCTGCCCGAGTAGTGGTGTCCCACGCAGACCCAGCTGTCACCCCCTGCCCGAGTAGAGGTGTCGCCCGCAGACCCAGCTGTCACCCCCTGCCCGAGTAGAGGTGTCGCCCGCAGACCCAGCTGTCACCCCCTGCCCGAGTAGAGGTGTCGCCCGCAGACTCAGCTGTCACTCCCTGCCCGAGTAGAGATGTCGCCTGCAGACCCAGCTGTCACCCCCTGCCCGAGTAGAGGTGTCCTCCGCAGACCCAGCTGTCCCCACCCCCTGCCCGAGTAGAGGTGTCCCCCGCAGACCCAGCTGTCACCCCCTGCCCGAGTAGTGGTGTCGTCCGCAGACCCAGCTGTCACCGCTGCCCGAGTACAGGTGTCCCCCGCAGACCCAGCTGTCCCCACCCCCTGCCCGAGTAGAGGTGTCGCCCGCAGACCCAGCTGTCACCCCCTGCCCGAGTAGTGGTGTCCCCCGCAGACCCAGCTGTCACCCCCTGCCCGAGTAGTGGTGTCCCCCGCAGACCCAGCTGTCACCCCCTGCCCGAGTAGAGGTATCCCCCGCAGACCCAGCTGTCCCCACCCCCTTCCCGAGTAGAGGTGTCGCCCGCAGACCCAGCTGTCACCCCCTGCCCGAGTAGAGGTGTCCCCCGCAGACCCAGCTGTCCCCACCCCCTTCCCGAGTAGAGGTGTCGCCCGCAGACCCAGCTGTCACCCGCTGCCCGAGTAGTGGTGTCCCAAGCAGACCCAGCTGTCACCCCCTGCCCGAGGAGAGGTGTCCCAAGCAGACCCAGCTGTCACCCCCTGCCCGAGTAGAGGTGTCCCAAGCAGACCCAGCTGTCACCCCCTGCCCGAGTAGAGGTGTCCCCCGCAGACCCAGCTGTCCCACCCCCTGCCCGAGTAGAGATGTCGTCTGCAGACCCAGCTGTCACCCCCTGCCCGAGTAGAGGTGTCCCCCGCAGACCCAGCTATCACCCGCTGCCAGAGTAGAGGTGTCGCCCGCAGACCCAGCTGTCACTCCCTGCCCGAGTAGAGATGTCGCCTGCAGACCCAGCTGTCACCCCCTGCCCGAGTAGAGGTGTCCCACGCAGATCCAGCTGTCACCCGCTGCCAGAGTAGAGGTGTCGCCCGCAGACCCAGCTGTCACTCCCTGCCCGAGTAGAGGTGTCGCCCGCAGACCCAGCTGTCACTCCCTGCCCGAGTAGAGATGTCGCCTGCAGACCCAGCTGTCACCCCCTGCCCGAGTAGAGGTGTCCTCCGCAGACCCAGCTGTCCCCACCCCCTGCCCGAGTAGAGGTGTCGCCCGCAGACCCAGCTGTCACCGCTGCCCGAGTAGAGGTGTCCCCCGCAGACCCAGCTGTCCCCACCCCCTGCCCGAGTAGAGGTGTCGCCCGCAGACCCAGCTGTCACCCGCTGCCCGAGTTGTGGTGTCCCACGCAGATCCAGCTGTCACCCCCTGCCCGAGTAGAGGTGTCCCAAGCAGACCCAGCTGTCACCCCCTGCCCGAGTAGAGGTGTCCCACGCAGACCCAGCTGTCACCCCTGCCCGAGTAGAGGTGTCCCCTTCTGACCCCACTGTCCCCTCATCTCCTCCTTTAATCGAGCTCCTATTTGCAGCAATTTTCAGTTGCACTCTGATGCAACAATGCAGCACTCAGTGCAGACAAGACAGCACTGACGGAGCCCTCCTTTTATGGCCCCTAATTCAAGGCTTCTGAAACTGGATTAGACCAGTTGTCTCTCACTAGCTTCAGTTAAAACCCTGTAAATTCCTGTTTTAAACTTCACCCAGTCAAAAGAGCAATTTTTATGTAATTGCTAAATTAAAGAAAACACTAGATTTTCGATTGGAAATATCCCTTAAATTAAATTATTCCATCGCTTCTTGGCCCTTTAGCTAAAATCAAGTGTCAGATCAAGCCCAAGATAAGTGCCTTTTCTTGTCAGCTTTGATCTTGTATGTCTCTTTTGTGAAAACCATGAATTGGCTTCAGTTTGAATTTGAATTGGATTTTAGAGCAAGCAATGAGATGGATTAAGGGTTAGCTCTGTCAACTATGCACCTTGATTTTGTAACTTTCAGAATGAGATTGAAACATTTTTTTAAAAAATTAATTAATTTAATTATTCCTTAAAACTTAATCCTTGTGATTCCCTTTTTCACCAAACTCTGGCACAACAATGCCGCATCAGTTCTTGTTCATGTTTTAGACCAAGGTTGATATATTTCTGGGCAGTGAAGTGATCAGAGGAAATGGGGATAGGGTGAGAAAGTGGACTTAATGTGGAATTTTAGCCATAATCCTACTGAGTGGGAAAGTGGCTTCTTACTGAATGTCAGAAGAGGCTCAAGAAGATCTATGGCCACTACTGCACGTATTGTTCTTACACCCTGTTATGCATTGTAGAATTGGCAAATATGAATACCACATTTTAGTAAATGTATTTTTTGAGGATTTGAGGTGATCGGTGAATTTAAAATGCTGAAAGAGCATTGCATTAGCAATCTGTTTTTGGCCTCAAATCCACCTATAATGATGTCATAGATGACTTATTAAATTTTACTGATACTAAAATTACAGCACCCAGCGGTTGTGTTTTTTTTCAAGATGTTTATATTTTTGGCTTAATTATGTATATTTTGGTCCTGCCATCAGTTTTCACAGCATTGAATTCAGTCTCCCATCCAAAACTGTAGCACAGTGGTTAGCACGGTTGCTTCACAGCACCAGGAACCCGGGTTCGATTCCCAGCTTGGTCTGTGCAGATTTTGTACATCCTCCAGTTTTCTCCTACAAAATCCCGAAAGACATGCTTGTTAGGTGAATTGGACATTCGGAATTCTCCTCAGTGTACCCAAACAGGCGCCAAAATGTGGCGACTAGGGAATTCTCACAGTGACTTCATTGCAGTGTTAATGTAAGCTTACTTATGACACTAATAAAGATTATTATTATAATTTAACCAGGATTTAACTTAATCTGTCATCAATATATGACTTGTCTATCACAATAATGCAGGCTACTTTGTAAGAATTGTAAAAAGTAATGGTTATACAGTAAAAAGGCACTCCGGTCTAAATAAATTATTTTAGGGAGGTTTGTAGTTTGTGCTGCCATTTTGCAATTATGGACCAACTGCTTGCCAGCAAAGCCCTCCAAAGTGCTGCACATTATATTATCTACAATGTATCATTGATAGAACGTTTTCATTTTCAGTTAGATCTCAAGCTTTCATGTGTATAAAATAAATGGAGTGCATTTGTAGAAAGTCATTTTTTTTTCTTTTTAACAGGTCGGTACATGGCAGACTGCTGACAGTTCCTTCAGTAAATTTTGCCTCTGTGAAGGACAGGTTCACTGTCAGATGTTCATGTTGATGGTACATTTATACTTGCCTTCCAGTTTCAAACAGTACAGCATTCAGGAGTAAAAGATGGACAAAAAGAGTATTTTCAATATTTTAAAATCTAAATTCTGCCTTTGCCTTTTTTTGGTAATTGAGTTATGCGGAAAATCCATGCTACGCAATTTAAACATGCACTTTCTTTTAGAAAAAGAGTCATTTTGGGGAGAATAAGTTGTATTTTATTACGTTAAATTAGCACTGATGTGATTTTCAACACTGTTTAATTTTTTGAAACCTGCAATATTCAGGAAATATAAAGTAAATGTCTTTGAATACATGATTTTATTTAGACTTTAATGAAGTCCAACAAGTGATCAGTAGTTATGCTGAAATATGTAAAAATATATAATGTATATCAAACACATATAAATATATACAATAGAAAAACCAGCATTAACCATTTGCCTTCACTGTGCTTCTCTACTATCCTGTAAACAGATACAGTTTTACAAATTAAAAAGTTTTGCTAATTGTAAGATTAGCTCTTGCAACAAAAATGTTAAAAATCAATGACAAATCCACAAGTTGCAGAAATTTCTGTTGGTGACTATGAACTGTTTCACGGTCTTTCTGATTCTGTGTTGTATTCTTGTGCCACACAAGCAGGTATTCTTCTGAGGGGTGATACCCTAAACATCATGGGCGGGATTTTCTGTCTCGCCAGCCAGCCAATGGGGTTTCCCATTGTGGGCAGCCCCACGCCGTCGGGAAATTCCCAAGCTGCCGGCACAACGGAGAATCCCGACAGTGGAGAATCCAGCCCCATATTTTTTAAAATGCAAATCGAAATGTTAGGTTTTGATTATGGTGTAAATGGAGGATATTTCAATAATGATGGTGAGTTATAGAAGTTGTTACACATGTGGGGAGTAGCCCTTAACTCGCAAGCATTATTGGGATTTGTGGGATGACCAACCACATGGAACTATTTGTCTATAGGTACATAGCTCTTGGTAGTCTTCTCATTAATTCTGGAACATTATTGCAGACTGCTAAGTTATTTGTGTATATGGATTGCTGCGGCACATTAAATTGTCAACTTGTGGGTTTTTTAATTTTAAGCTGTTATACATATATGGATAGAATAAAGCCAAGATATTATATCAATGACAGTTGCAAAAAATCTTTCACCAATGTTAAATGGCCCATTATGCCATTAGTAGTACAGGAAAATAGTGAGTTAGGAAAATCTGCCCAATTCATTTCAAGGTGCAAAATACTAAGTTTTTTTTTAATTACAGTGCAATTAATGATCATATTCCTGCACAATGGAATTATCACTAATCCCTGTAAATTGGCTACCATTCATTTGGGACCCAGTGCCATCACTTTTATCCATTCAGTGCATTCTCTCACTGTGGGTTTCATATTGGCATATATGCACTAAAACAACTGTCTGTAGTTGAGAATGTATTGATATTTTGTGAAGACTAAGAATGTAGGTGCTGATCTACAGTTTCACATTGTAGATATTTTTGTTGACCAAATGGTAGCAGCCTTTTTATACCTTGAGGGGGTGGTATTCCAGTTTGTTTTTTAACTGGGAGTGCCTGGATTTATCTCTCTTTTAAATGTACTTGTGTTACTTCAGAAATTAAATAAATGCCATCTGGTGTTTCACCAGCTCATCTGGTTGAGCAAAACTGGAAATGTTTTTGTACCTTACAGAGTTGATAAGTTTATTATTTCACCTACAGATTTAAAACCCTTCAACCACCCTATTGCACAAAAGTGCTGAAGTTGCAGTTCATACGTCAGCATTAACTCAGATTTATTTTATCAAAGTTAGTTTTTTTTTTAAATGTGCCTTTATCTTTATTATTGTGCCTCTAGTTTTTTCAATGAAAATCCATTAAGCTAAACAATTTGTATGTATGGACATGGCAAAAATTTGTATATAAATATACTAATAATCCTTAAATTCTTTTGTATTTGGATTTAGAAGGGAAAATGAATGTGATATACTGGAGTCTGTGGTAAATAGTATTTCAAAAATGTTATTCCTTTTGATGGGCTATTTGCAATAAACTGTGGCCAATATAATGGGAAATATAAGATGCTCATGTTTTTAGCTTGATATACAACACAACCACTGTTGAACATGGTGATTTGCTTTAATGCTCATATGATGTGCAATGTTACAGCCATCTTAGGGTGCTGTTCATATGGTCAACTTTTAAACAAAGTGTGAAAACAACAAATTGTTTAATTTTGTTCAAGATTTTCTATGTAAGGATAATTGCCTGATCAACTTTATTTAGTCTGGAGAATACAAACTTTATAATATCTGAAAATGATTGGTATTACCTACTTTTAAAAAAAACACTACTTCCTAAAAGATTATAGATTTTCACCTGTACTGATCTATTTTTTTAAACTGCTGGACTTACATCTAATTATTAGATCACAAAATATCTAATGTTTCCTTCCAGAATTTTCTACTTCACTAACAGTAACATTAATTTGAACGAACTCCATTCATTTACACTCTTTTATAATTTAGAGTGCAAGGAAAACTGCTAACAATTTGCATAATAAGCAGTCCTGACATCATACAAATAAGAAGCTCATTATTTTCTGAGCATTCTCCAGGGACTGCATGGCCTAATCCTGCTTCTATTTTGTATGTACTAATTGGTAAGTGAGCACCACAAACAAAAGGACAGTTGTTGAAACGACTTTCGTTCTCAGCTAAAGATACATACCTGGAACTCACCTACTCCTAACAATTCAATGAGAATACCATAAGGTGCTACAGTATTGAATAATACAGGCTCAGTAGATTCCAATTTCAGTCCTTGCTCTGCGCTGAGTGAACCAATCAAGCAGGGGTAGTCCTGTTGCATAACAATTGGCATTAGCACCCATGACAGCTATCTAGTGATGCCTGCTGGAAATGCTGGATTCTGGATGAGGATGGGCTTGAGATTCACTGGGGTGGACACCTGTTTGAATAGTTTATATGCTCTTTGTCCTCGATTATACCTTCAAGAAAACAAAAGCAACATACAGTTAATGTTGGAAATCTGAAATAAAACACAATGCTGGAAATACTCAGCAGGTCTGGCAGCGGCTGTGGAAAGAGCCTCAACATTTCTATTGCTAAGTGTAGTCTATAGGTTACCAACCAGTGGGGAAAGATGTAGAGGAACAAATTTGCAAGGAAATCACAGAGGTGCAAGAATTCTAAAGTAGTTATAATGCCGGACTTAAATTATCTTAATACAGAATGGGATGGAGGTAATGTAAAGGACAGAGCGGGGAAAGAGCTAGAGTGTGCCCATGAAAATTTTCTATTGTTGTATCTTTCCAGTCTAACGAGCGGGGAAGCACTGCTGGACCTGGTCCTTGGGAATGAGGTTGGCCGAGTAGATCAAATATCAATAAGAGATCACTTAGAGGGCAGTGATCATGTAACATATGGTTTAGGTTGACTATGGAGAAGGAGAAAGAACAATCTAGAGTAAGAATAATTAATTGGGGAAATCCAACTTAAATGAGGTAAGAAAGGATCTAGCCCAAATAAATTGGAATCAAAGGTTGACGGGGGAAACGATAGCGGAACAATGGGCTCTTTCATGGAAGAGAGTTTGGGCACAGTCTCGGTATGTTCCCTCAGAAGGAAAAGTAGGGAAAACAAATCCAGAGATCCATGGATAACAGAAATTATAGAGATTAAGATGAAGAAGAAAAATGATGCTTATGACAGATGTCAGGTGTATAGTGCAATGGAGAACAAGGCAGAATATAGAATGTTCAGAGGGAAAATGAAGAAACAAAGCAGGAGTGTGAAAAGAGATTGACAGCTAACATAAAATTGATCTCAGTTTTCTATAGACGTATAAATAGAAAAAGGGTGGTAATCGGATTCATTAGGGATCAAAAATGAATTTACACATGGAGGCAGGGAGAGTAGTTGAGGTATTAAAGACGGATGCAAAGTGTTGATCTACCAAGGAAAAAGCTGCTACTCCAGTAGGCAGTGGTGAAAGAGGAGATAATTCAGACACTAGAAGGATTTCAAATTGCTAAGGAGGAGGTATTAGATAGGCTGTCTATATTTAAAGTCGATAAAGCGTCAGCATTGGTTGAGAGTGGAATCTGCGGATGCACTAGCCATGTTTTTCCACTCTTTCTTATCTCAGCAGTGGTTCCTGAAGACTGGAGAATTGTATATGTTACACCCTTCTTCAAAAAAAGTGTGTAACAACTCGAATAAAGTTGGGTATTGGTGAAAAAAATGAATACTCCTTTTCCCTCGGATGTAAGAACCTCCACAGGTCTACCCCTCCCATCTCCTTCATAAACACAGCCAACACCCTCGTTCCAGCTAAGATGATCGAGGACCGAGGCTTAGCCATATTTACCTTCGGGTTCAACACTATTCCCCCCACCCCCCTGCAGTATCTAAATCTGGTATGGCTGCCAGCATCCTCTTCATGAATCCTGCATCATCCCAATTTGGGACGTATAGACTAACCAGCACCACCAACCTCCCCTCCAGCACACCTGTCACTATTATATACCTACCCCTCTGATCCGACACCACTTTCTCCAGATGGGCACTTTGGTTGGCATGGACCAGTTTGGGCCGAAGAGCCTGTCATGTGCCGTAGAGTCTATGATTCTATAATTGGAAACTTCACCCTCTTACCCACCAATACCGCTATCCCTGGCCCCTGCTAACGAAGCCTGGGTGAAATATCTGGCTTACCCGTAGCCTCACCTGCTCCTTCACCCTCAAATGAGTTTCCTGCAGTACCACATCGGCTTTCAAACTCTTTCGATGCGAGTAAACTCTTGCATGCTTTATCGGTCTCCTTCGCCCTTGCACATTCCACATAACCACCCATACCGGGGGCGTCTCATTCCCCCCCCCCCTTCCTGCCAGTCATTGCTACTCGGACAGCTCCCCACCCTATCCCTAGTCACCACCACCCCTCGCCTCTTCCCAGAAACCCCACTGTCACTTCATCTCGAAACCATCTCTGCCAGTATCGCCATTCCCCCCCCCCCCCCATTCACACCTCCCAAGCGCATTGAAACCAGTTCATACGGGTGCCAACGATCATGGATCCTACCCTACTTCACTCCTGTTCATCAGCCAATGTACGTTTGCTATCGTGGCGGCCTCTGCCAGAACCCCCTCCCCAAAAGCCAACCCTTCCAAACTCCCAGCACAATCCAATGCCCCTAATCCCACAAAACCACACAGATCCCCATCAATGTCCCCAACCCAACCCAAACACCCCTTACACAAAAACACATAAGGATAAATAGCCACAAGAGATCAACAGAACAGAAAAAGCAGAACAAAAGCAGTCGTAATCCAAACTCCGTCCAATCCTAAGCCTTCCGCCGTTTTGAAATGATAACCACTGCCATTATGTGTGACCCTCAGCTTCGCCGGGTAGGCACAGGAATATAGGAATTAGAATCAGAAGTAGGCAATTCAGCTCTTCGAGCCTGCTCTGCCATTCAATCAGATCATGGCTGATATTTGGTCTCAAATCCACCTCCCTACCTGTTTCCCATATCCCTTTAACTACTCCAAACCGCACATTGCATTTATATAACGTTGCCTTCGTCCGACCAAGGCCACCTGTCTCCTCACCAGTTCCGATGTGAGATCCTGGTATACACATATACCACTCCCTTCCCACATCACCTCTCGTTTCGCCTTCACCTATCTCAGCATCTTCAGCTGATAACTGTAGAAACAGACGATCACAGCTCTCGGCGGCTCATTCACCTTTGGTTTTGGCCGGAGTGACAGGTGGCCCTATCCAACCCATAGATGGAGGGTTTTTCACCCTCCCCATGAGCTTGGCAAACATCTCTGCGCAGTACTCTTTCGGCCTCCAGCCCCTCAGACAAACCCACGAACTTCATGTTCTGTCTTTGTGATCAGTTCTCCAGAATTCCATAGATTTAGACCCTTTGAGAGAAGTAATTTCTTCTCCTCTCTGTTTTAAATCTGCTGCCCCATCTCCTAAACCTATGACTTCTCATTCTAGATTGTCCCAGAAGACGAAGCATCCGCTCTATGTCTACTTTGTCAATAGCTTTTATCATCTTGTCTACCTCAATTGGATCTCTTCTCATTTTTCTAAACTTGAGAGGGTATAGGCCTAAACTGCTCGATCTCTCTTCATAAAACAAACCTCTCATCTCTGGCATCAACCTCATGAACCTCCTCTGAACTGTCTCCAGTGCAGCTACAAATAAAACATGAGGGGAAACATTTTTACATAATGAGTGGTTGAGAATGCACTCCTCAGTGTGATAAAGGCAGGTTTATTCAAGGCATTCAAAATGAAATTAGACATCTGAAAAGGAAGAACATGCAGGAGTATGGAGAGAAAGTAGACGCAATGGCGCGAGGTGAATTGCTAGCTTGGCGAGTCAGTGTAGACACAACGGGCCTCCTGCCCTGTAATAATTCTGTGATTGCGGTAGCATGGTGGTTAGCATAAATGCTTCACAGCTCCAGGGTCCCAGGTTCGATTCCCGGCTGGGTCACTGTCTGTGTGGAGTCTGCACGTCCTCCCCGTGTGTGCGTGGGTTTCCTCCGGGTGCTCCGGTTTCCTCCCACAGTCCAAAGATGTGCGGGTTAGGTGGATTGGCCATGCTAAATTGCCCGTAGTGTCCTAAAAAGTAAGGTTACGTGGGGGGTTGTTGGGTTACGGGTGTAGAGTGGATACGTGGGTTTGAGTAGGGTGATCATTGCTCAGCACAACATCGAGGGCCGAAGGGCCTGTTCTGTGCTGTACTGTTCTATGTTCTATTCTGTTTCAGGTCAATAACCTTTGGTTTTCATGTAAGGTCATCAACTAGAAACATTCATCTTTTTTCTTGCTCCCAAAGATGCTGCAGAGCTGCTGAATATTTCCATCAATTTCAGTTTTTCATAGATTTAGAGTGCAGAAGGAGATCATTCTGCCCATCGAGTCTACACTGGCCCTTGGAAAGAGCACCCCATTAATTTATTTTATAGCTTCAGGAATGACCATTTAAATACAGTGCCAGAAACCTTTGACACCAGTGGAACTGTTTCCAGGACTCTTTAGTAGAGAAAGGGTGAAAGGATAAAATTGGATAAAAGGAAAAACAATTGTCAAAGCTGAAACCAGTGATGCCAATAATTCAGGAAGTACCTGAGGTCAAATATTTTACTGATTAAAACCTTTGCACACAGAAACACATATACTGACCAATAGGGAGACTGGTTGTATTTTAGTTTTGAGTTAAATCTCTTACTTTCTGCCAACTAAGCTTGGACTTGCACATATATTGATCCTTAAACCTGCTCCAGAAAATTAGGTTGGTAATTAATAACATAGGTATGCTTGTAAGGATGTAGCAGGTGTTCAAGATGGTCAATGCGCTTCTCAGACTGTGTTGGGGAACATTTTAAACTGGATCTTAATTTCGGCAGATAGTAAATTGCTGTTTGTGAGACAAACAATGTGATGATAACCAGATAGTGGCAGATCCCCACCCCCCCCCCTATAACAAAGTGTCACCCCTGTCTGTATTGATAATGTTGAGGTGGTGATGATTGACAGCTTCAAATTCCGAGCTGTGCACATCACCAACAATCAGTCCTGGTCCACCCACGTCAACGCGACAACCAAGAAAGCACATCTTCGTCAATACTTCCTCAGGAAACCAAGTAAATTTGGCATGTCCACATTAACTCTTACCAACTTTTACAGGTGCACCATAGAATCTAGCTGCATCGCTGCCTGGTATGGCAACTGCTCAGCCTGAGACCGTAGTAAATTACGGGACTCGGTCAGCCAGTGTTAGGTGATAGTAAATTAAAGTTTTACTTCCAAGAAAAGCTGAAACTGAGAATTAAGAAACATTCACGCAACTATTGAGTTGTCTGACAGAAGTAATGATAACGTTAAATATCATAGAATTCTTGGGGGAGATAAGTAAAAATGAGTGCATAACATACATTGTTACAATCAATATGTAAACCTACTTGTGAGAATTATAAAGATTATTATTATTATAGGCGTTAACCTCAAATCAAAATGGCCCCAATCTTTTAAGTATAATAGTCTCTAGGGTTATTTTAATTGCATTTACCCCATTTTCTACAATCAAAACTTTAATTCTTAAAACTAAAAGTTATATTCTAAAATCTGTTGAAGTGCAGGAAAATCTTAATTTTTGCTGCCTGGTTAGGGTCAGAGAGGGCAATGGAGGAAAGGACCCACTGGTGTTGAGGACTGGTCATTCAATGCACAAGGACTGTCTACTCCAACAACATCCAGTCATTTAGGGGTGGATTTACCGGCCGTTCATGCCGGTTATATTCCAGCCCCGCCGATGGCGCATGGGTTTCCCAGCGACGAGGGGTGCAGTCAACTGGAATGCCATTGACAACAGCAGGACCAGAAAATGGATGCAGAGAAGGAGTTTGACCAGGTGTAATGGGAGAACGTGTGGGAAGTGTTGGGATGGTTTGGGTTTGGGCAGGGGTTTGTAGACTGGGTCTGATTGTTGTATAGGGCACTGGTAGTGAGCGTATGGACGAATCGGATGATCTCCGGGTACTTCGAGCTACACTTTGGGACAAGGCAGGGGTGCCCACTCTATCCGTTGCTTTTTGCCTTGGCAATAGAGCCATTGGCAATGGTGCTTAGAGGGTCAAGGAGTTGGAGAGGGATTGTACAGGTGGGGGGGGGGAGGAATTGTGGTCGAGCACAGGGTCTCGCTATATGCGGTCGATCTGTAGCGTTACATTTAAGACCCACTGGGAGGCATCGGGGGAGTTGTGGGTATTTTAGAGGAGTTTGGCTGGTTTTTTGGATATAAGCTAAACAGTGGTAAGAGTGAGGTCTTCCCGATCGAAGCCAGGGGGCAAGAGTGGAGGTTGGGCAAGCTGCCGTTTAAGTTGGTGGAGGCGAGCTTCAGATATTTGGGCACCAAGGTGGTGCGGAGATGGGAACAACTGCACAAATTGAACCTGGTGTGGTTGGTGCAATATATGAGGGGGAGATTTCAAGAGGTGGAATGTGCTGCTGCTATCACTGGCCGGGTGGGTGCAGACAGAGAAAATGACAGTGCTGCTGAGGCTTTTATTTGTTTTACAGAAACTCCCGATCTTCGGCCCAAAATTATTCTTGAGGAAGGCTAATGCTTTGCTCTCGTGGTGTCCTTGTTATTGAGATGTTCGAGAGTTGATTTTAGGGCCAGAGAGGTAGTATCTGCTGTGGATCGGTTGCCGCGGTAGGCGAACTGCAACGAATCAAGATCATCTGGGAGGCTGGCGTCGATCCATCTCATGACTAGCCACTCAAAGCATTTCATGATAACATATGTGAGGGCCACCAGTCGGTAGTCGTTGAGGCACGCTACCTTGTTCTTCTTTGGTACTGGTATTATGGTTGTCTTGAATAAGGTAGGGACCTCGGAACGGAGAACAGAGGTGTTGAAGATATCTAAGAATACACTCGCCAGCTGTTCAACGCAAGCTCTGAGTGCTCACCCAGGGACTCCGTCGGGGCCTGTCACTTTCCGCGGGTTTACTTTCAAGAAGGCAGCTCTTACCTCTGAGGCTGTAATAGTGGATATGGGTGTGCCCAAGGCTGTTGCGGCGGGTGGCACTGATGTATTGGCTGACTGTTCAAAGCGGGCATAGAACTTGTTCAGTTCATCGGGGAGGGATGCTCCAGCCCCAGAGATTCCGCCTGGTCTTGCTTTGTAGCCTGTGATCTCATGTAAGCCCTGTCATAGACGTCTTGGGTTTGCTGAAGGTGAAGGTGATCCCGAGTCCAGAAGTACTGGTATTTGGAGTGTCGGAAGATCCAGGAGTCCAGGGGGTGAGCGAGGCCAACGTTTTGACCTTTGCCTCCCTGGTAGCCCAGAGACGGATTTTGCTGGAGTGGAGGGACTCGGAACCCCCGGCCTGGGGTGTGGATGAGCAATCTGGTGGAGTTCTTAAGGCTGGAGAAAATTAAGTTCAGCCTGAGAGAGTCAGTTGATGAGTTTGCCCGGAGATGGAAGCCCTTTATCGACTTTTTCAAGGGAGATTGAGGTGTCTATGTGTGATTGGGGGGGGGGGGGGGGGGGGGGGGGGGGGGGAATAAAGGGGTTAAAATGGGGAAGGCAGAACAAGAGAAGTGGAACAGCAGGGAGGTTGGGGCATTAGGGTAGTTATTTATTATGAGGTTTCAATTTGTTCTTACTCTTGTGTTGATTTGTGTTTAATGTTTATCGAAATCCCTTAACAATAAGCCAAAGAGGAGGCAATAAATTGGCCAGAAAAAGCAGGAAGCCTGAGAACGGAGAGAAATTTAAAAATCAGCAGAGGAGGACAAGGGGTTTAATTCAGAAGAGGAAAATAGAGTACGAGAGTAAGCTTGCAGAAAATATAAAATCTGACTGCAAAAGCTTCCAGAGATATGTGAAGAGAAAAGACTGGTAAAGACAAATGTTGGTCCCTTACCGTTAGAAACAGGTGAATTCATAATGGCCAATAAAGAGATGACCAACCAGTTGAATAATTACTTTGGATCTGTCTTCACTAAGGAGACACAAATAACATTCTGGAAATACTAGGGGACAGATGGTCTGGCATGATGGAGGAACTGAAGGAAATCCTTATTAGTCAGGAAATTGTACTGGGGAAATTGATGGGATTAAAACCTGATAAGTCCCCAGGGCTTGATGCACTGCATCCCAAAGTACTTAAGGAAATGGCCCTAGAAATAGTGGTCGCATAAGTGATCATTTTCCAACATTCTGGAATTCCAGTGGATTGGAGGGTAGCTAATGTAACCCCACTTTTTTTAAATAAGGAGGGAGAAAGAAAACGGATTTATAAACCGGTTAAGATGACATCGGTGGTGGGGAAAATGCTGGACTCAATTATTAAGGCTGAAATAACTGAACATTTGGAAAGTGGGGACAGGATCGGTCAAGTCAACATGGATTCACTAAAGGGAAGTCATGCTTGACAAATCTTCCAGAATTTTTTGAGGATGTGACCAGTACAGTGGACAGGGGTGAACCAGTGAATGCTGTGTATCTGGACTTTCAAAAGGCTTTTGACAAGGTCCCGCACAAGAGATTCATAGAATCATAGAATTTACAGTGCAGTAGGGGGCCATTCGGCACATCGAGTGTGCAGCGGCCTTTGGAAAGAGCACCCTACTTAAGCCCACGCCTCCACCATATCCCCGTAATCCAGTAACCCCACCTAACCTTTTTGGACACTAAGAGTAATTTATCAAGGCCAATCCACCTAACCTAACCTTGGATGGGGAGGAAACCGGAGCACCCGGAGTAAACCCAAGCAGACACGGGGAGAATGTGCAGACTCCGCACAGACAGTGACTCAAGCTGGGAATCGAACCTGGGAAGCAACTGTTCTAACCACTGCTGACGTGCTGCCCTAGATTATTGAACAAAATTAAAGCTCATGGTATTGGGGGTAATGTTTTGACATGGATAGAGAACTGGTTGGCAGACAGGAAGCAGAGAGTGGGAATAAATGTGTCCTTTCCAGAGTGGCAGGCAGTGACTAGTGGGGTATCACAGGGTTCAGTGCTGGGACTCCAGCTGTTCACAATATACATTAATGATCTGGACGAAGAAATTTCATGCAATATCTCTCAATTTACAGACTACACTAAGCTGAGTGGCAGTGTGCTGTGAAGAGGATGCAAAGAGGCTGCAGGGTGACTTGGACAGGCTGGCTGAGTGGTCAAATACTTGGCAAATGCAATATAATGTGGGTAAATGCGAGGTTATCCGCGTTGGTGGCAAAAACAGGAAGGCAGATTATTATCTAAATGGTGGCAGTTTGGGAAAAAGGGAAGTGCAGCGAGACCCGGCAGCCGTGATGGAACAGTCGCTGAAGGTTGGCATGCAGGTAAGGCAGGCGGTGAGGAAAGCCAATGGCATGCTGACCCATAGAAATGGTTGGGTGGGTTGGGGGGGGGGGGGGGGGGGGGGGGGGGGGTTGGCAGCATTTCTTCCAAAGGAATCTTCACACCTTCTAATTTATAGATATTGAGCTTTGTAAAATTATTATGTAGTGAAGCAAGAAATCTGTAAGTGCTAATCTCAAATCAGAACTGAGCAGGTTTGACTTTGGTATGCTACTGAAAGGTGGAGATGGTTGACAGCTTCAAATTCCTAGGGGTGCACATCGCCAAAGATCTGTCCTGGTCCACCCACGTCAACGCTACCACCAAGAAAGCACACCAGCGCCTATACTTCCTTGGGAAACTAAGGAAATTCGGCATGTCCACGTTAACTCTTACCAACGTTTACAGATGCACCATAGAAAGCATCCTATCTGGCTGCATCACAGCCTGGTATGGCAACTGCTCGGTCCAGGACTGCAAGAAACTTCAGAGAGTCATGAACACAGCCCAGCCCATCACACAAACCCGCCTCCCATCCATTGACTCCATCTACACCTCCCACTGCCTGGGGAAAGCGGGCAGCATAATCAAAGACCCCTCCCACCTGGCTTACTCACTCTTCCAACTTCTTCCATTGAGCAGGAGATACAAAAGTCTGAGAACACACACAGACAGACTCAAAAACAGATTCTTCCCTGCTGTTACCAGACTCCTCAACGACCCTCTTATGGACTGACCTGATTAACACTACACCCCTGTAATCTTCACCCGATGCCGGTGTCTATGTATTTAGATTGTGTACCTTGTGTTGCCCTATTATGTATTTTCTTTTCATTTTCTTTTCTTTCATGTACTTAATGATTTGTTGGAGTTGCTCGCAGAAAAAATACCACTAAAAAAGAACACTAAAATCTGTACTGCTTTGGTCTGGAATTTTCAGTGTTGTTGCAGCTGCACCCATCCTAAAAATTGGGAGTATTCCACTGCACTCCCCTGCATCTGGAATCCCACATCATTCCAAAAATGGGATTGATGCCGGGCAGCAGATCTGCCGCGGTTCTCCAGCCCCATCCCACTGACCAAAACGGGCTGGCAGTAATTATGCAAAACTCTTCGTTTCCATATCATTAGTGGGATTGAAACCTGATACTCAACCCTCCCATTATGCTCCACCCCCCCCCCCCCCCCCCCCCCCCCCCCGCCCCCAAGCGGGAACTCCATCAGGCAGAATTTGGGACTCGTTCAGCTGGGGATTATTGTTTCCTAGTGCTGATTGGGTTGTGAGTTAACCAGCATTTGTATAACAGGCCAGCTGCTGTACCAGCTGACAGGAAGGAGGACCCTGAGACGTGTAACTGGGTCCAATATAAATATTGTTATTATGCTAAATAAATGTCTTTCTTATGAACTCTTTGACTCCCCTTTGCTGTTTACTTCATTGGCGACAAGGATGAATTGGCACTGTGTGGACTAAGGTACGGACATTTGTTGCTCTGAGGCCTTTTTGTGGAGCCTGTATTGAAATGGCAGGGGAGTGCCGGGCCGAGGTTTGATGCCGGCATGTGGAGTGCGTGTGCTGTGGAAGTTTTGGTGGCTGACATGAACATCGGTACCAGCAGACCCCCCACCCCCCGGCGAGTGACACCTCGCTAAGTGGTTGCTCTTCAGTCCATGCCCTTCAGGCTGTGCCACTTGACAATGCCAACCTGCCAGGTAGGCACTGCCCTACCTTGCTCCAAACCACCCAGGGGCTACAATGTCTCCAAGCCCCTAGGTGTGGTCATCGCGTGTTGGCTCCATTTGTGGAGACCAGGAATGATTCACGCCAGCTTCAAGTTGTGCCAGCAGGTGGGAGAATTGCAGAAGCCAGGAGAATCCGGCTTAAAATAGATCCTACATATTTAAATGTGTTAATGTGGTTCACGCCCTCACGCAGCAGGAACAGGCTGGGTGCATCGGAAACTGTTCGTTTTGCACCCGGTGGAAATTCTGTTTCAGGCCTCTCCTAATTTCTCCCGACATAGCAGGATTTGCGCCGAGCACAATGTGGCCAGAGAATCGCCCCCAAAAGATTCGTAGGAGATTAGTTAGGATAAATGTTGGGAGGATGTTTCCACTCTTGGGAGAGTGTAGGACCAGAGGACATAGTCGCAGAATAAGGGGTGTTCATTTAAGTTGGATTTGAGGAAGATTTCTTCTCTCAAAGAGTGGTGAATCTTTGGAATTCTTCACTCTAGGAAGCTGTGGAGGCAGAGACCCTGAACATTTTCAAGGCTGAGATTAATAGATTTGTAATCACTCAGGGATTTAAGGGTGACAGAGATAGGGCAGGAAAGTGGTCATAGCGATTGTTAAATCAGCCATGACCTTAGTAAATAGCGGAGCGGCCTCAAAGGGCTGAATGGCCTATTCCTGTTCCTATTTCAAATGGTCTTCGACCAGCCGAGTGTTTCCAGCACTTCCTATTTTTATTTCATATTTCCGGCACCCCACTGTATTTTGCTGTTATCTATTTAATTCATATTGCCTCTCCTCATTCTTTCCTCTGGGGTACATCACTTTACATTTTTCTATGTCAAATTGCATATTCCACGGGCACGATCCAACGGCCACACTGCGTCTGAAAAGCAGCTCACCCCGGCGCAGCGTGGCCATTGAAAGTCGGGAGACCCCGCCACCGTGATCTACCCGATTTGCAACATCTCGCGTGATTCAATGCAATCCCTCACTGACGTTGCATTGTGAATCCTGCCCACAATGGGCAGGATCACTTTTTAGCAAATCTGTATATTAGAGTGAGGCAGCAAGCCTTACTCCAATGTGCAGATTCCCAAGTTACCTGAGGCTTTGGGATTCAATCCCTTCTCCTCAGAGACCTCGGGTGACTGCCGTTCAGCACTGGTCCTCACAAATGGCCTATTCCTGTTCCAAACGGCACTCGTGGGGATCTCCCAGCGGATCGGAGGCCCCCAGCTGCATGCCCTTTGAGTAGGGTGGTGCCATGGTATTGCTGGTGCCACCCTGGAACCCTGGCAGTGTCACCTGGGTGCTAGCCTGCCACTGCCAAGGTGCCAGGTGGCACTGCCAGCTGGAATGTGCACTGCCAAGGTGCCAAGATAGCATTTTTTGCACTTGCGTGATCGGGCTGAGGTTCCAAAATGTGTGTTGGGGGAAGCCGTGGACCCTCTCATATTGCATTCATGCTGGGGATCTTTTCGGGGCCTCGGAAATCAGACGGCATTTTAAGATGGCGCCCCGATCTCTCGGTACAATGGGGAGTTCCGGCGAGCAGAGCTCCCCGCTTACAAAACGGGGCTATGTGCAGCCTTGGCTGCGTGTTTCCTGCTCAGGACCATGCCGGGAAACACGCACCTAAACGTGCTCATTAAGGGTCTTTGTTCCTTTTGGGAGAATCATGCCCTATGTTTCCATTCCACCCTGAAGTCTGTTTACTACCTGTCTGAGATTTGTGGCATTGGGAAACTTTGAAATAATGCCCTTAGTCCAGATAATGTTTTTATGTCATACGTGTTTAGTTGGTGCAAACCTTTTATAAAGTTCTCACTACTTACAATGAAGTAGTGATTTAATTGAAATGGTTGCATATGATAGAATGATCTAAAATTATTTCACGTAGCCCAGTAAGATAAACCCTCCTATCTATACCCTAACATTATATTTACGTAATGTTTTAATTACAATTAACCTACAAAGTTATCACATGATACAACACCTATGACTTTACCTTGTGTTCATTGATAATAGTATAGTGCAGATCTAAAGGGGGAACTAGTTTTTTTCTCTACATTTTCGACTGTAAGCATTAATTCACGGTATCTGATTCTCACAGACATTCCACAGTGTAGATCAATCTCTATTGAAAGGTCCTTTCATTCCTGCTGATAGCATCGGCTTAAAAAAGCAGTTTCAAAATAAATGTTTCACTTCTGCTGGAGTCCAGTCCTGTCTATTAAACTTAGACAATGTCCTTGCACTGCGTTTCTATGCATAAATGGCTAAAGCCTGTCAAAACTCTTATCAGATAATACTTACTAGCCTTCACAAAAAGGTTTCCAACCATTAGCTTGCCCTGATTCAATATGTTTTTCTATAGTAAATTGAAATAACTGCATTGACAATTCTGCTGTCTTATGTATTAAATAGCCTGAACCACCCAAAGTACTTAATTGTAATATAAAAGGCCTGTGGTCTTTAGCATTTTCTAACCAAACAAATGCTCCAATTTATTAAGTCAGTTATCAAAGTAATCATTACCAAGCCAGGTTAAGCTAATAGCTAAGTTAAAAAATTGGTTATCTGCAGTTCGTGTTTGGCTCAGTGGTCAAGAGTATGTTTTCAAATCTGTTATATAAAAGTTATGATAAATATGTAGCGATCTACTATTGATTAGTATATTTAGCAAGTTAATTTTGTTTAATTACAAATCCATCACCTTTTTATAGCTGCTGTGTTTTGAATTGTAAGAATTTGAATATTAAATAAAGATGATTATTTGTAATGCAGTGGATTAAAACATTGCCCTGTCACCTCAAGTCATGTTCAAATCTAGATGCTGAGATAAGCCTGCATTCTTGGCAACAAGAAAAACACATGCAAATCTCTTGGTCAGAAAGTGAAATACAGGGTAAGGGAAAATAAGAGACAAAGGAAGGAGGAAATCAGCAACACAAAAAAAGATTAAAATGCATTTGAAAATAAATTATTCTCATTACGACAGTGACTACATTTCAAAAATATTTAAATATTGGAAAAGTGTCTTGGAATATGTTGATTTCATGAAAGTTTCTATATAAACACAAATCTTTCTTAATGTTACTTTTAACCATGCTTTGATTTTGTGGTGCTAATAATAATTAAGAATCTTTATTAATGTCACAAGAATGCTTACATCACACTGCACTGAAGTTGCTGAGAAAATCCCTTAGTCGCCACATTCCGGTGCCTGTTCAGATACACTTTTTTTTTATAAATGTTTTTTTATTGAGTTTTCATATTTTATATATGACAAATTACAAGTTATTAGAGAGAGAGAAAAAAAAAAGGAAAACACAAAAATTTAACATGAATATTTACAGGTAAGCATCTTCATAACAATAATTGTGGCCACCCCCTTTAGCCAGCATACATATTTTACATTCCCCAATATGGCCGAGGCACATGTTTATAGGCATTTATTTATAGTTTGGTTTTGGGCCTTGGCTTGCCATCAAACCCCCATACCGAGCCCGTAGCCCCCCCCCCCCCCCCCCCCCCCCTCCCCCCGGCTACCTTCCCCCGATTCCCGTCCATTTTCCCCTGGTTCTTGGCCACCCGACTATTCTTCCTCATGTACGTTGGCCACAAACAGGTCCCGGAACAGTTGCATGAATGGCTCCCACGTTCTGTGGAAGCCGTCGTCCGACCCTCGGATGGCGAATTTGATTTTCTCCATTTGGAGAGATTCCGAGAGGTCGGACAGCCAGTCTGCAGCTCTGGGCGGTGCTGCTGACCGCCAGCCAAACAGGATTCTACGGCGGGCAATTAGGGAGGCAATGGCAAGGGCGTCCGCCCTCCTCCCCAGGAATAGATCTGGCTGGTCTGAAACCCCGAAGACCGCCACTATCGGGCATGGCTCCACCCTCACCCCCACCACTTTGGACATAGCCTCGAAGAAGGCTGTCCAGTACTCCACAAGTCTGGGGCAAGACCAGAACATGTGGGCGTGGTTGGCCGGGCCTCTTTGGCACCGCTCACATTTGTCCTCCACCTCCGGGAAGAACCTACTCATACGGTTTCTCGTTAAGTGGGCTCTATGTACCACTTTTAGTTGCGTCAGGCTGAGCCTTGCGCACGTGGAGGTGGAGTTGACCCTATGCAGTGCTTCGCTCCAGAGTCCCCACCCTATCTCCATCCCCAGGTCGTCCTCCCATTTCCTTCTTGTTGCGTCCAGTACGGTGTCGTCCCTATCTACCAGTCGGTCATACATGTCACTACAGTTCCCTTTCTCTAGGATACTTGCGTCCAGTAGGTCTTCCAGTAGTGTCTGTCGTGGCGGTTGTGGGTACGTCCTTGTCTCCTTTCGTTGGAAGTTTTTGAGCTGCAGGTACCGTAGCTCGTTCCCCCCAGCTAGCTGAAATTTCTCTGTCAGTTCGTCCAGTGTTGCGATCCTGTCGTCCGTGTATAGGTCCCTGACTGTCAGTGTCCCCCCGTCCTGCCTCCACCTTTTGAAGGTGGCGTCAGTCAGTGCTGGTTTGAACCTATGGTTGTTGCAGATGGGAGCCTTGTCCGACATTTTGTACAGGCCAAATTGCTGCCGCAGTTGGTTCCAGAATTGGAGGGTGGCTGTCACCACTGGGCTGGTGGAGTGTTTTTTGGGTGGGGATGGGCTGTTCAGATACACTGAGGGAGAATTTAGAATGTCCAATTCACCTCACAAGTACGTCTTTTGGGATTTGTGGGAGGAAACCGGAGCGCCCGAAGGAAACCTCTGCAGACTCCGCACAGACAGTGACCCAAGCTAGGATTCGAACCCGGGTCCCTGGTGCTGTGAAGCAACAGTGCTAACCACTGTGTTAACCTGCCGCCCGAGCTGATGTTTTGGGTTTCCAACTTGGAATTGAAAATCTCACCTCCTTATTTTCCAGAGCTGACAGCTCTGCAGACAAAATTTAGAAAGCGGTAGGCAGACACATGTATGAGATGTCCATTGGGTCGCTGAAATACCTCCCTCAACACGGCTAGGGCTATTCAAAAGAAAATTTGAAAAAACAACGTTGTTTCTTGTGACCATTGGGATAAAAATTCAAGGAAGAGAAGGTCAAAGAGTACAGCTCCTTCTCTTTTATTCTCAGCAAAAATGATTCACCATAGAACTGTGGAGAACCTTGAGTACATAAAAGCTGTGACACAAAACAAATCTCCACCTTCAAAGTTCTTGCACAATAGCAGCAGTAACAGCAGGAAATGCAATGGTTTTAAGAAGGATTGGGTAATGAATACGTTTAGGGCGGGAAGAGGGGTGTACATGACTGAAAGGTACAACAACCTATTGAGGATCAATAAAGGTGCGGAATGCAGAAGAGGCCAGAGTCAGAACAATTGACTCTGGGGGAGACTGCAGAGCTAGAATGTGATGAAATCATGAAGCGATTTAAACACAAAGGTGAGGATTCCTGGATAGGAAGTCAGCCAGAGGACTTAAGAACATAATGTTACAGCCTACATAGGGCCTAATAAGTTTAGAATAAATTAAATTTGAATCCCCAGTGGCCAACTTAGGGGTTCATGTCACAAGATTTAAAGTTTTGAGACTTTACTGCAACAAACAAACTAAATGCAACACTGACTAATCATTATTTTTTGGGCAATTTATACTTTAAGCTACAAACAAAACTTTCCACTTTTTAACACCAGTAAAAATCCCACCTTATCATTATACTTTACAGTCTTTAAGAAGACAATCAACTCAGAAGCAGTCCAAAGTGATTCCTTGCACCCAAGGACTTACTTCCTTTCTTTTCCCAGCCCAGTAACATTCAACACTTCAGCTCTATTTCTTGGTGAGAGTTTTCCTCGAGATTCCCTCTATAGATCAAGCTAAGAGAATCTTCCAGCCTCATTTTAAATCTTCACAAATTTAGTCTTTTCAATCCCTCCTGCATTCCTGCTTACTTGCTTCTATTTGCTCCCTCAGATCCTGACAGACTTTGTTTCCCATTCAACGTTAATTGGGTGGGATTCTCTGACCCCGGGGCTGGGTCGGGGAATTGCTGCGACCGGTGCGGAGCGGAGAATCGGCGCTGCGTGGTCGCTGCTCTACGCCCCCCCCCCCCCCCCCCCCCCCCCGGCGATTCTCCGCCCGGGATGGGCCGAGCGGCTGTAACGAAAAACCCGAGTCCCGCCGGGTAAGACAAGGTTAGAACGGCGCCGGTGGGACCTCAGCGTATAAGGGTCTGGGGTTTCCTGTGGGGGGAGGGAGACCCTGGGGGGCCTCCGGTGTGGCCTAGCCCACAATCAGGGCCCACCGATCAGCGGGCCGGCCTCTCGGGCTGGGGCCTCCTTTGTTCCACGCTGGCCTCTGTAGCCCTACGCCATGTTGCGTCGGCACCAGCGCAAAGGGAGACACCGCGCATGCGCAGAAATCGCGTCTGTCCCACCGTGCGTGCGCGGACCAGCTCTTCTGACGTCAGGATCGGCAGCTGAAGCGGCATGGGTCGATCCAATGCTGTGCTGGCCCCCTGTAGGGGCCAGAATTGCTGATCCTGAGGCCATGTTGACGCCGTCGAGAAACGCAATGGTGTTTACGATGGCGCCAACACTTAGCCTCAGGATCAGGGAATCCCGCCCATTTTCTATGTTTCTCATTCAGTCCAAGAAACCCTCTGGAAAGGTTTCTAATGTGGTAGCGAGCGGAAATTGTCGCGAACCTCTGGCTCTCGGCCCAGTGAGGCCGGCAATGCTATTCAATGTTAATAGATGCACTTAACAAGGACACGCGGGCTTCTCATCCCAAATGATGGCTCACTAGCTGATTCGCTGGGACAATGCTCGCCAGCCCCCCCCTCTAACAAGATTGAGCAGTATTTAAGCTGCACTTCCTCGGCCAACTCCAGACAATTCACAACAATGGCGTCGAGGCGACCAGCCCCAAGATACGGGGAGACAAACCTGGGGAGTCTCCTGGAAACGGTGGAGGCTAGGAGTGGTGTCCTGTGCCACTCCCCCACCCCCCCCCCCCCCCCCCCTCTGCCTGGGATCCTGGAGGGTGAGCCAAAAGGCCGCTGGGATAAAGTGGCGGCAGCTGTCAGCTCAGTGAGTGTGACAAGGAGAACTGGCCTTCAGTGCCTGAAAAAGGTCAAGGACATACACCGGGCAGCACGAGTGAATAGATACCAAATGCCCCCCCCCCCCCCCCCCCCCGGGAACATCCAATCCATCAAGTGACTCCCAACCCTCCCTCCACCTGTCCCTTCAACACCCCGCCCCAACCCTCCCTTCACACACCCCTACCACTGCTGTGAACCACCTGTGTGGCTAAAGATGCCCTCTCTGTTTCTCCACAAAAAAAGCTCTCCCACAATTGGCGTGGTAGGGCCCAGACTGGCGGTGGTGAGCCGGACTTGAGAATCCTCACCTCCTGTTAGGAGCGGGCCCTGAAAGGTTATCGGGGTGGCCAAGGACAGGGTGGTCACACACGAGGGGGCTGGCATACGCTGCAGAGGTGAGGACCTGCCAAACATGAGTTCTAATTGCCTTACTGACTGACTGACCCATCCCTTCCACTGACCACATGTCCATTCTCTGGCAGGTCCTCCAGTCAACGGTCCCAGCCCATCCCGGGTGGCCCCCTCTCCTGGCTCTAAGGAGAACACCTCGGAGGGGAACTCCGAGGATGCGACCGATATAGTCGCGGCACAGCTGTCATCCCCACCCTCCACCAATGCAGATACATTGGTAGGACATGTTAGTGGACATGCTTCTGGGGCACAATCTGGTGAGCACCACACAGCTGATGATGCACATCAGGTGGAGGCAGGAACCCCCAGGCAGACAGCAGTGGGAAGGCTGCTGGATCCCAGGGCCGAGCTGTTTCCCAGCCTGATGTTGAGTCTGTGTCACAGAGGTTTACCCGGAGCTGATGGAGACGCGAGGGAGCAGCCAGGACATTCAGAGGGAGATGTTAGCATCACTCCAGCAGATCCATAGCCGGTTGGAGGAGTCCCAGAGGCTATGAACGCAGGAGATGGCGTCAGCAATGAGTGGCACCGAGACTAACACTGCTGGGCTGGTGACTGCAGTGGAGAGCCTGGTGCATGATGTCAGCACCATGAGTGAAGATGTCCAAAGCATTGCTCAGTCGGTGACGGCCATGGTGAAGGGGCCTCGCTGGGGGATGTGACCCAGTACCAGGCTAACCTTGCTGAGGTTCTGTGGGACATTCCTGCTCTCAGATGGGAATGACCGAGGTGCTGCAGAACTTGTCCCAGTCACTGAGGACCATCGCCGAGGGCGTCGATACCATGGTGCAGACCATGGGAAACTATCAGGCTGGCAGGGCCAGATGATGCAGGGACAGCCGGAGTTCGAACCCAAGGCAGACCCCAGGGCACTATGGGCAGCGACCGGGACAAGGGGACGCTCGGTACCCACCCGGACCCGAACCATGGGGCTGCAACAGTGGCCACCAGCTCCCCCCACTTCCACCCCTCTGATGAGGCCACGTTTCGGGATCAGCGCATGAGACAGGACGGCACGGCTGTGCCGCCAATAAGTGAGCCGGGGCCCTCCGGCCCCAGAGGATGCCCGCCAGGGGCATCGAAGGCCACGGGTCGAGGTAGGCAGCTGGCAGCTTTCATCTCAGATTGTGCATCCTGGGGAGGCACCTAGATGTAATGGTAGAGCTAGGAAGGAAAAGCACATTGAGGATCAGTAAGGGCACCAGGAGAGGGGGGGATGGGGTGAGAGGGGTAGTTAGGGGGTGAGGCCGGGTGTGGGAGTTGGGGAGTGGGGGGGCGGCACCATTGGGAGAAGGGGGACATATATTGAACAGTAAAAGCCCTTGTACACAACCAGTAGGAAGCATCTGTCACTTTCTACTGCAATGCATCACTGCGTGCAGGTGATGTGTGTGAGCGAGCACTCAGCAAGCAGGCAGGGGTTAGACTATGATATTGATTGAGGAGCACCAGCACTTGGTTCTCTGCAGGTTATCATCACCCCCTGCCCTCGACAGTGACCTGCTGACAGTGCCGACACAGTCCCAGCACCCTGGAGTGATGTGACACATATCTGGGAGGGTGGGAAATGAGGCTGGGGGTGGGTAAGGTAGCGATGACACACAAGGCCATCTGCTCAGTGAATCGGGTGAGTATGAGGGCCTGCCTGGCCCTCTGGACTTACCGGACCCTCATCGCTGCTGCCTGAACTGCAGCCTCCAGCTGGGCCTCAGGTTCCTCCCCCGCCTCATCCTCCAGCCCTTGCTGGTCCGGCGCCACCTCATCGTCCTCCCCCTCCACCTCCAGCGCATCGCCCCACTGCTGTGTGGGATTGTGGAGGGCACAGAAAACCACCACAAAGCGGCCGATCCTCCGGGCGGTGTACTGGAGTGCGCCACCGGAGTGGTTGAAGCATCGGAACCGCATCTTGAGGAGTCCAATGCACCGCTCAATGACAGCCCGGGTGGCCACAAGGGCCTCATTGTACCGGGTCTTCGCTTCACTCTCTAACCTCCGTTCTGGCGTTATTACCCCAGCTGTCCATCCTGGGGTGGTCCTTGAAGAAGTTGGGGATGACCGACTGCCACAGGATGTAGCTGTCGTGCACACTGCCAGGAAGCGTGCACACACGTGCATGATTGTCATGTGGTCGCACATGAACTGTATGTTGAGGGAGTGGAACCCCTTTCGATTAATATACGGTACCCCCAGATGTCTCGGTCAACTCACGGCAACATACGTGGCATTTATTACTCCCTGGACCAGGGGCATCTTGGCGATGGTGGAGAAACCTGCTGCCCGGGCATCTTGTTGGGTTTGGTCCATGCCAAAATCGATGTAGTCTTCCCCCCGGGCATCCAGGGCATTTGTGATCTGCCGGATGCAGCCAATCTGGCATGACTGTTTGAAAACCGCTGTCCCTAACAGCAAAATAGCTTAATAGTAACTGCGAGATACCACACAGGTCCCGGCTCTAGCCCTAGAATGATCCGAAGTGTAAAGGAACAGAGCTGCGGTGACCTTGACGGCCACCGGCAGCGGGTGTACTCTTCCACGTGGTGCAAATCTGTGAGGACATGGCACAGGTGCCGCATCGTCTCCACATTGAGGCAGAGCCTCCTGCAGCACGTGCTGTCCGTCATTTGTTCCCAGGACCAGCAATGTCTGTACACCCAGGGCTCCCCCTCTGGGTCCCTCCATGGCCTGATGGGTGGCCGGATCCTCGGTGTGGGATGAGGTCCAGCACATGGTCCATAACATTGCTGTTGCCACCGTCTCCGTCGTCTGGCCACATCGTGTAGCACCAGCACCACTAGGGCAACCTCTGTGTCCAACATCCCTACCATAGCGTTCAATATCTGTATAGAATTGGGAGAGGGTGTTAGTTCGACAAACAGCGGTGGCTCCCACCCCAGGACACTCCATTCCCCCATTGACCCCCCCCCCCTCGAACGCCCTGCCATTGATCCCCCCCCCCCCCCCCCCCCCGAACGCCCTGCCCACGCACACCTGACCGCAGCGGGCTGGCCTCACCGGACTCTGTGCCCTGGATACCTGCTCACAACTCAACTGGGTCAGGTGCTGGTTCCCTCCTGTGGCACTTTCCCACCCTCCGCCAGTGGACATGTCCCCTGGAGCTGCGATCCATCCCCTAGCTGTTCGGATGTTGGATGTGTGGTGTTGCCTCCCGCAGTGTTCAAGCACAATGACTAGGCATCACGGTCTGATTGTGATGCTAGGCAACGAATCTCACATACTACATGGCCCGCCCACCCACGGGAACCATGTGCAGTGTTCACGTAACCATGATTGCCAAATCCCTATTGGACATACTTTCAGCCGCGTAACCAGAAGACTCAGCAGTCGTTGGGGTTATAGATGGTCATCGGGGCAGACAGGGATTGCCTCCAGAACAGTTACACATGATCCAGGAGTTGGCATGGTGGTGCCACGAGTGGTTGCTCTCCCAGCGCCATCCCCCACCCTCCCATGGCAGCTGACTCCTGCGGAGGGACCCCCACCCCCACGCCGAGCACTGGGGAAGCAAGCCATGTCCCAGGGCTCTTTGCCTGTGAGCAAAGATGGCTACTCACTTCCTTGGCTCCCCACAGAATCCCTTCTGCCAGGTTCACGTTTTTCTAAAGGAGTACTAATTGGTGCCAGCGTGACCACTTGCTGGGCAGGTCACTGAATGACGGGAGGCCGTTGGATATGGTGTGGTTCTCGTTAATTGTATGGGAATGGGGCTTGAGTGTGATAATTGGTTTCTCGCCACGCTACAGCGGGATCCCGATTTCGCCTATGGGAGCGGGCAGTTTGTATCGCAAACTGTTTGTCGCCTGGTGCGGTTCTCGTTTTTGGCCTCTCCCGCTATTCACCGGCATCGTTTTGCTTGAGTCTGGAGAATCGCACCCTCTATGTCTCTTTTATTTTGACTTTTAACTATTTCTGGAATGCAAGTAGTTTGGATGGAATGAACCCTAAGCTGCTGAGGGAAATACGTCTTGAAATTACAGAGGCTCTAGCTACATTCTTCCAATTCTCATTGATATACTTGGAACATAGAACATACAGTGCAGAAGGAGGCCATTCGGCCCATCAAATCTGCACCGACTCACTTAAGCCCTCACTTCCACCCTATCCCCGTAACCCAATAACTCCTCACCATTTTAGTCACTAAGGGCAATGTATCATGGTCAATCCACCTAACCTGCATGTCTTTGGACTGTGGGAGGAAACCGGAGCACCCGGAGGAAACCCACGCAGACATGGGGAGAATGTGCAGACTCCACATAGACAGTGACCCAGCGGGGAATTGAACCTGGGTCCCTAGCGCTGTAAAGCTACAGTGCTAGCCACTTGTGCTATCATGCTGCCCATATGGGTGTGAGGCAAGAGAACTGGAGAATTGCAATTGTTCCACTTGTGTTTAAACTGGGAAGAGGGATAAACCTGATAAATGCAGCCTGACATCAGTGATGGGGGAGCTGTTAGAGATATAATCCAAGACAATATTAATCAGCATTTGGAAATGGGTGTATTGTGTTCAATTCTGGAGACCATACTTTGGGAAGGGCGTCAATGTCTTGGAGACAGTGTAGAAGAGATTCACAATGAAAAAGTCAATGCGGGAGTACACCCAGTGCACATGGGAGAAATATGAAAATTCCTTTGCCCTTGGCCTCCTAAACATACACGGGTCCACCCCCACCATGTGCTCCATGAACCCCTTTAGCTCCTTCGCCACTGCTAACACCTTCCTCAACCTCGGGCTGGACCGGTCCAAACCCTGCTCCATAACCGTATTAAAATCCCCCCCCCTCTCTCCATGCCCAATGATCAACTGGAAAAGAGAAATCTTCCCCACCACCCGTCTTATGAAATCTACATTATCCCAGTTTGGGGCATAAACATTTACCAGGACCACCAACACCTCCACTTCCCATTCACCATTACAAACCTCACCCCCGAATCTACTACAATGTTCCCACCTCAAATGCCACCCGCTTCTTCACCAGCACCGCCACCCCCCTCGTCTTCATATCCAGTCCCGAGTGGAACACCTGCCCCACCCATCCTTTCCTCAACCTTGTCTCCGTCAGAAAAGGCCACATCCGCCTTCAGACTCCACAGCTGCGCAAACACGTGATTGTTTGACGGGCCCAATCAGTCCCCCCATATTCCACGTGACCAGCCTGGTTTGGGGGGGGGGGGGGGGGGGGGGGGGGGGGGGCTCCCATCCCCAGCCCAGCCCCATCCCCATCCCCAGCCCCCTCCCCTGCTGATCAACTATATCCCTTTTTGGGCCAGCCCCGGCTGTGCTATGCGACCCTCCAGGCCTACAATCGGATGTCCATCATTATCAATCCTTTTCCAGCTGTCCCACATCAACCACACCCTTGTCAGCAACCCTCCCTCCTCTCTCCCAAACAAAACAACCCCCCCCCCCCAATTCCCCTCCCCCTCTGATCACCATCGTCCTTGGCAGCTCGCCCGCTTGTGGCCTCCTCACCAGTGTCCTGTGTGCTCGGTCGAGCTCCAGGGGTCAGTTGAAGGCCCCCTCCCCTACCAACTGCTCCAACATTTTGGCCACATACATGCCGGCCTCCGCACCTTCGCTTCCTTTGGGCATCCCCACAATCCTCACATTTTTGCCTTCTGGAGCGGTTCTCCTGATCCTCCACCTTCTCCTTCAGCCTCTTCTGGGTCTCCCACATCACCCCACCTCGGTGACCAACGAGGCCGGCTTCACCACTTTGGCCAGGTCTTCCAAGGCCTCCTGCCTCTGCTTAGCATTCAGAAACTCCATTAGATGCTCTGTTGACCACTGGGCTGGCAGGACAACCCCCTTGCCCTCTGCCATCTTGTCCCGTGGTCCACCATGAAGCAGCTGTTTCTTTCTCGCCCCACTCTTAGTTTGGGGATCCATCCACCAGCCACACCATAGGAGTTACACCTTCTCCTGGTACTCCTACTCCCCTTTCCATCAAAAACTTTGCTCTTCGGATGGGGGAAAAGACCAAAAAGTACCCCCTTGAGCAGGAGCCACCAAATATGCGGCCACTCACTCCATGGCCGCCACGGAAAGACCCCGTGATTATCATTCTGTGATTATCTTTCTGTGCTCTGCACTACCATTCTATCCTCTATCATTCTGTGGACTTCTGGTTGCAACGATACGGTGAGTTGTCACGTATAAGGCGGCTCCCATTCAGTGACGCACTTTTTGCCCTTGTCATGCGATTTACGGGTGTAATTTTTAAACAAAAAAAAAGATGAATTTGCCCTTACCGATCTCTCCTCCAGTGTGGAATGCCTGCAGGAGGTAAAACCAGATAGAAGACACTTAAAAGCACCTCACGTGAAAAGGCAGCACCTCCTGGAGAGGGGAAGAGAAACATGGCGGAGCTTTCCGGATCATCGACACCTACCCTGGATCCACCCTTGTGGGGTTGTTCTATCAACAAAGGCAGTTGATGGTGGAAGATATTTCCAGAGCAATTGAGGAAGCGGTGGCCACCCTTCGGTTAACCTTGGAGAGGGTGGAGCAGCAGATGGAGACACAAGGCACGAAGATCCTTGTGGATGGAAGAGGCGGTCTCGGACCATAGTGACCAGATTGCCTCTATGAAGGCTGAGGTTACATTGATGGCGAAGACTCAAAAGGTTTTAACACCAAGGCTGAAGATCAGGAGAACTGGTCCAGGAACCAAAATCTGCGCATTGTTGGGCAGTGAAGGCATGAATGCCACAGAATTTGTGGCGAAGATACTTGGGAAATTGGTGGCGGGAGGGGGGGTCTTTGCCCTTCCAAGGTGGACCGAGCCCACCGGTCACTCCGACAGAAACCAAAATCCGGTGATCCACCACGGCCAGTCAAAGTTCACCTTCATAGACTTCTCGATAAAGAGCAGACCTTGAAATGGGCAAGGGCCACGAGGAAAAGCTATTGGGAAGGGCACCGTGTTCGAATTTACCACGATATTGGGGCAGAACTGGCAAAAAGACGAACTGGGTTCAACAAGGCCAAGGAGGCGCTTTACAAAAAAGAGGTGGGATTCGGAACGGTATACCCGTGGGTGGGTCACGTTAAAAACAAAGTCCATTACTTTAATATGCCGGAGTAGGCGAATGACTTTGTGAGAAGGAGCGGACTAGGAGAGATTTGATTGTGGTTATGGGATGTTATGGGATGTTTTTTGGAGTTTATCGAATTTTGCATATTCATGTATATAGTTCCTGTCACTGTTAGTGTTTTAACTATTTGGGTTCCGTGTTCTTCTTCGCGCACATGATGGTATGGAGTAGTTTGGTCAATTAGGGGCATGGGCTACTTTATTTATTGTTTTGTCTAATGTGTACTTTTGGTTTGGATGAGGGATTGGTTTAGGTGGGCGTCTGGCTCTTTCTGATTGGGATTTCCCTTTGTTTTTTATTCTTTCTGACTTGCTGGATGGGTTTGCCTGGCTAGCGGTTTCGCTAGTTAACGGAAGCAAAGTGGGGGTGGGAGCTGTGGCTAGATGCTTGGGGTGGGAGTGGTTTCTGCTTTGTTTGTTTGGTGAGGTAATGGGTTTAGGTTGGTTGGGTTTTCTGTGTTGGGGCGGGAGGAGGGGGAATGGATAGCAGATATTTAGAAGGGTGAGGGAAGGAGGGAGGGGTGTTGGGTGGACAGCCAAGGTGGGGGATTGGAAAGGAGGGAAGCAGATAAAATGCTGGTGACAAGGGTCTCTTTATATATGAGCCGATGTAGGGGTAGAGGTGGCGTCCACCTTGGATGCGCCTGGATTCTAGGTAAATTGGGGCCCAATTGGAGGTTCTCGGAGGGGATATGGCTGATTGTACTAGAGGGACGGTCCGGAGCCCACTAGGGTGGTGACATGGATGGTCTGGTTCAAAGGCCTCAGGTGTTGACTCATTTGAGGACTTTGAACGCAGAGGTAGTCTTCTTGCAGGAGATACATTTGTGAATTAGGAATAAAGTATATTTTTGCAACAAAAAAAACTACTTGTTTTCCATGGATTGGAGAAGGTGTGTTTTAAAGGAGGATTTTTTTACTTTCCTGAGAGACCATAATTGAGGGCAGCACGGTACCATAGTGATTAGCACAGTATCTTCACAGCTCCAGGGTCTCTGGTTCAATTCCCGGCTTGGGTCACTGTCTGTGCGGAGTCTGCACGTTCTCCTTGTGTCTGTGTGGGTTTCCTCCGGGTGCTCCGGTTTCCTCCCACAGTCCAAAGATGTGCAGGTTAGGTGGATTGGTCATGATAAATTGCCCTTAGCGTCCAAAAAGGTTGGGTCAGGTTACTGGGTTACAGGGATCGGGTGGATGTGTGGGGCTTAAGTGGGGTGCTCCTTCCAAGGGCTGGTGCAGACTTGATGGGCCAAATGGCCTCCTTCTGAACTGTAAATTCTGTAACCTTCGAAACTAAGCCAGGCCATTCAGGAGGGAAGTTAATAAACTCGAAACTCAAAGAGTATTTGTAGAGCTTTCGCACACAGAAAGCAATAGATGCAAGTTCAATTCATTAGTCTGGGATGACAGATCTTTGCAGATAGGGCCCCATCTCAATGGATGATGGAACAAGCTGTTCCCAAACACGTTAAGATTGTGAAAAGCTGCTCAAGGTGCATTATTTTTTACAAGAATCTTGACCACTCATACTAAATTTGAAGCATTAATTACGAGTACGCCTTGTGTAAGCCACCCTCATGGCAGAACGACGGAGAAGGCCCGTCTCCTCCATCAAACACTTCTCGGGGTCAAGGGAGGAGAGTGGGGGCAGGGATGTGTATCCAGGCGGGACCAGTCAGGTCGAGTTGTGAGTGGTTTAACAAGGTCCAGATTGGTGAAACGTAACTATCTCTCCGGCATCTGGGGCGTGGACGTTTTCCCAGCTCTGTTACATATAAATAACTGCTGTGGGCCTGCCTTGGATTTAACTGGTTACAAGTCCGAGGTAGATTGGTCGGCGTTACATGTGTAAAATGAGCCGGATGAAGCCCGGTGACGCCCGGTGACAGTTACAGAGGAGCTCCGCACGGCCCTGCAAGGTAACACCTCCCGCCTCTGCTAGTCTCAGGATAGAGACCCAGGCTTGGAGCGGTATGGCACCGACTTAACATAGCTCAATCGCTCGGTTCTAACTTACTGCTAAGGCGAAGAGTTTCTACCCACGTTAACTAATCCCCGGAGCACTTGCTTTCGAACTGGGCATGTCCACTCTAGCTCTTTGGAAAGGCCCTGCCATTTATGTTCAGCAGCATTTCCATTTGTCTCTATTTTACCTGTAAGTTGGAATGTACTCTGCACCTCCCTCCTCCCTCGATGCTGAAGAGTGGATCCATCATCGTGGTCACAGTCTGATTTTTCTTTTTAGCTTAAGTCAACCTATAAACCTTTTAATAGAATCCCACAGTACAGATGGAGGACATTCGATCCAGGCCCACTCCCCAGCCCTTTCCCTGTAACCCCACCTTAACCTGCACATCTTTGGGGAAAAAAATATTGGTTTAACAGTGCATGGGGTATAATTTCACTGGTTTAAAAAATGCCTGAGGTCAAAAGTTAGAACTCAAGCGATTTGATTTGATTTATTGTCACATGAAAAGTATTGTTCTGCGTCCAGTCCAGCTAGATCATTGCATACATGAAAAACATAGGACATACGATAAATACATAAAGTAAATACACAGACATCAAGTGAAGCATTACGGAGTGTAGTGCTACTCAGCATAGGTAAGATGTCTTACAACACCAGGTTAAAGTCCAACAGGTTTGTTTCAAACACGAACTTTCGGAGCACTGCTCCTTCCTCAGAAGAGGGTCATTCAGGAGTCTGGTAACAGTGGGGAAGAAGCTGTTTTTGAATCTGTTAGTGCGTGTTCTCAGACTTTTGTACCTCCTGCCCGATGGAAGAAGTTGGAAGAGTGAGTAAGCTGGATGGGAGGGGTCTTTGATTCTGCTGCCCCCTTTCCCAAGACAGCGGAACGTGGATGGGAGGCGAGTTCACGTGATGGACTGGGTGGTGTTCACGACTCTGAAGTTTCTTACGGTCTTGCTGACCAGTTACCAAACCAGGCTGTGATGCAGCCAGATATGATGCTTTCTAAGGTGTACCTGTAAAAATTGGTAAGAGTTAATGTGGACATGCCAAATTTCCTTAGTTTCCTGAGGAAGTATAAGTGCTGTTGTGCTTTCTTGCTCGTAGCGTCGACGTGGGTGGACCAGGACAGATTTTTGTTGATGTGCACACCGAGGAATTTGAAGCTGTCAACCATCCCCACCTCTGCCCTGTTGACGCAGACAGGGGTGTGGACGACACGTCTCTCCTGAAGTCAATAACCAGCTCCTTAGTTTTGCTGACGTATGAGGGCGTGCTGCAGCTGAAGAAGATGTTTCGGATGAAGCCCCTGTCTGCCTCCTGAGGTGAATGTAAAAAATCCCATGGTACAATTTCAGAAAAAGAGCAGGCATATGTTCCCCCGTGTCCAGGCCATTATGTATCCAGCCAGTATTACCAAAGATTATTACAAAGATTATCTGGATGTTATCACGTTGCTGTTTGTGAGACCTTGCTCTGTGCAAAATGTCTCCCATTTATTACGACATTGTTTACTCTTCAAACAGTACTTGTTGGCTGTCAAGTGCTTTGAAACATCCAGAGATCAGGAAAGGATCTCTGTAAATGCAAGCGTTTTTCTTTGAGAGCCCGCACTAGGCACAAGACTCCCGGCTACTATAAAAAAAATCTGCAGAATTGTTTTAAATGTTTTGAGGAGTTAAGTGTTCCCGATCATGCTCTCAAAAATTCACAGTAATAAAAACAGAACATTCTGGAATAATTCAGCAGGTTTAGTCAGCATCTATCAGATCCAGAGTTAATGTGTCAGGTGGGTGACCTTTCATCAGATCGTTCAACAAATAATAACTGAGAGCGAGAAGCTCAAAATTTGTGTAAACGTGTGCTGAATTCAGTACCCTACTGAGGGTGAGGGAAGTATTGCTGGGCTCAGAGTGATCCAAGAGCTATAGGTCGCATTGGTATGAACAGTATCAGTAGTTACAAAATAACAGCACTTTTAAAATATTGAATTGCACAGTTTGCCTTTTGTGGTATCTCTGCCTGAAAATAATGATTGTAGTGTTTTTTTTTACAGAAATTACAGCAGTACTTCTTACAGGCAGAGATATCACAAAAGAAAACTGTTCATGTTAATTGTGAAGAAGTTCCAATTGATTTAGATGGAGGATCTTAGTTATAGTTTAAAATGAATCACTGAGATAAATTCTTCTAATGTTTCATATTAAACTAAAATTACATGTTACATTGCAAAGCAGTGTCAGGTACATGTTGACAGTGCAATTATAACCTGGAAGGCACCTAATGCCTGAACAGAGCAAATACCCCAGTGCTATGAACACATCACCAGGAACCTATAATGCGCCAGATTGAGTTTGCACTGGTTGTGATATAACTCCGTCATAGTCCACAACAGCATTTTAAATGTACACCGGCTAGTGGTTCCATGGTAGCACTCTAACCTCTGAATCAGAAGGTTATGGATTCAAGTCCCCCGTTAGAGATTTGAACCCATAATCCAGGCTGACAATACAGGAGGAGTGCTGCATTTGCAGAATGTTGCCTTTTGGATGAAATGTTAAAGCCTCCCCCCCCCCCCCCCCCCCCCCCCCCCCCCAAACCCTGTCTGACCCCTCAGAAGAATGTAAAAGATCTCCCAACGCAATTTCACAGAAGAGGAGGAAAATTTTCCCCTTTCTAATGGCCAACATTTACCCCTCGATCACCAGCACTTTAACAGATTATATGGTCGTAATTTAAATTTGTTTTGGGACCTTGCCATATGCAAATTGGCTGTTTCATTTGCGATATTGAAATAAACTACACTTCAAAAGTAATTCATCCATTGTAAAGCATTGGACGCATCCTGAGTTTGTGAAAGGCACTATATGAATGTAAATCTTTCTTTCTGAAACTAATGTTCAATTACCTGTGCTCTCCTAGTACCAAAACCTAGAATGGATCTCTTGAAGTATATGCTTCTTCATGGTGGAGTTGGCTGTGACCTGGATGGCAGCACTTATCGCCTGGGTCGTCTAAATCCACATTGCACTTCACAAGAATTAGAGTGAGATATTCCGGTATCACTGGCTGTTTCCTTTGCATACTTATGAAATGATTTACGTTGTTCCTTTACTTTAAAGGTGGGATATACATACAGATTATTGGTGGATGCAGTTTGATAATGCAGCCTTAGAGATTCTGACTTCTAATCTTTAAAGTCAGAATTAAGCTAAAATTTATTGAAAGGAGCACTGATTTGTGTTCAAGTAGACAGCCTAAAAGCAAGGGAGTGAAGTTGATTGATAGCAAAAAGTATGACTAAATCTTTTTATACCACCCACACTCCTTGAGCAAGATGTGGGAGAAGCTCACAAATTTATTTGTCATCAAGTTACAAACCATCCATTTGGTTGCTTCCTCTTAACCTTTGCTCTTGCCCACTACAGTCCAGACAGATCATACATGAAAACACTTAGGACGTACATAAATACACCATGTAAACACATAGGCACAGGCCATGACACCTTCAATTGTACCCAAGCAAGGCTGGAAAACCTTGGGGAACTTGCTCAGTACCACACACAGACCGCCAGAACCCACTTGGAGGATATGTCGCCAATCCAACCGCAGCTGGTGTGGCCAATTGCGGCACAATAGGTTACGGCCGTTTCCTTGCGTATGGTTGGCACCCATAAACTACCGGAGTAAGGGGGGGATCCCACAATACTCCGTCTTACCCAGTAGAAGTGGCAAAATGAGCCGCTGTGTCAGCCAAAGTCAAAATATGCACAGCCCGTTTAATAAAATTGAAGGTGCTCTGCGCCACCACAGAAACGGCAGCTCCCATATCCAGCTCCATTTGGGGTGCTGTCAAACATTCAGCTGCATCTCCGCCTCATCCTTGGCCTCTTCAGGGTCATCCAGATGCAAGACCCAACCCCGGGCTGACTCGTATCTCGACTGGGGCTCATGGACTGCTGTTGCCTGCGGTTACACTTAGACCAGCGCTCACATGTCGCACATGGGCTGGAATCACCTTCAGCCGAGTCCGGGGAAGTCCCATGTCTCGACAGCTTGCTCTTCGGAGACCGGAGTACTGCGATGGTCGGTCCAGACTCTGGGGATTCTACGTAGGGCATGGCCCAAAACGTTCACCTCTATCCTTTGTATTTCCTGGACGGCGTGTTCAATGCTGTCTCGGGACAAAGAAATCTGTAGTGCCTGTTGAAAAGTCAGGGAGGTTTTGCCCAAAAGTCCCATATTCTAAAAATTTCCCATATTCTAAAAATTTGGCTATCTTCCATAGCTGTGATATGAATTTGGTGACTGACTACCTCTTCGCCATATTAAAACAATACCTTTGAATGATCACAGGGTCCTTCCAGGTTTGATTCCCGGCTTGGGTCACTGTCTGTGTGAAGTCTGTGTGTTCTCCCTGTGTCTACATGGGTTTCCTCCGAGTGCTCCGGTTTCCTCCCACAAGTCCTGAAAGACATGCTGTTAGGTGAATTGGACATTCTGAATTCTCCTTCTGTACCCGAACAGGCACTGGAATGTGGCGACTAGGGGCTTTTCACAATAATATCATTGCAGTGTTAATGTAAGCCTACTTATGACAATAAAGATTATTACTATTACTAAGCTAAACATACCCTTGTTCTTCCCCTAATCTTGAAACCCTCTTTATCGCGGCTATTCCAATGATGTCCTGACCAGCCTCACAGCTCTGAACCCTCTGTAAACCTGAGCATCTAAAACATTTTCTTTTTTAAAATATAAATTTAGAGTACCCAATTCATTTTTTCCAATTAAGGGGCAATTTAGCATGGGCAATCCACCTACCCTGCACATCTTTGGGTTGTGGGGGCGAAACCCACGCAAACACAGGGAGAATGTGCAAACTCCACACAGACAGTGACCCAGAGCCAGGATCGAATCTGGGACCTCGGCGCCGTGAGGCAGCAGGGCTAACCCACTGCGCCACTGTGCTGCCCTAAAACATTTTCTACCAGTATTCTAACTTGCACCAAATTCTGTTCACCTCTCACTCTTTTGCTTAATGACCTACCTTGACTCCAGGTCTGCCAAATTCCTGAATAATAAAATTCTCATCCTTGTTTTCAAATCACTTCCATATCTCTGGAAGTTCCTGCTGATCCACGAGCCTTTGGGATCTCTCCACTCCTCCATCCCTGGCTTCTTCTCCTTCGCAGATTTTCTCACTCCACCGTTGGTGGTTATACCTTTATTAGTCTGGTTCCCAAGCTTTGGAATTTACTCCCTCAACCTGTCTCCTGCTTCTTCCTTGAGGCACTCCTCAACATCTACCACTATTATCAGGATTTTGGTGATTTGACCTAACTGTGTGGTCTGGTGTCAAATTTTGTTTGATCACTTCTGTGATGTGCTTTGAAATATTTTACTATGATAAATATGTTTTGTAAATGCAAATAGTTATCACTACATCTGTGGATGATTCCTCTTGTGGGAGTATTTAGAATAAGGGGGGGGACTATTTAAAAATACAGTGCTGGGTTCTCCCTTGGCATGATCCACTGTTTCGCCGGCAGCACACTCAAGCCTGTTGATTTCCCGATGATGTAGGGGTGCCCACAATGGGAAACCCCTTTGGCCGGCTGGCGAAACGGAGGATCCCGCTGCCGGTGGGGACGCGATGCCCCAGAGAATGGGTACGGCGGGGCGGAGAATCCTGCCCCAGGGGTTGCCCATTTACAAAAATAGATAAGAATTTATTTCTCTCTGGGGCGGTCATGAGTCTTTGGAACTCTCTTCCTCAAAAGACGGTGGAAGCAGAGTCTTTGAATATTTTTAAGGCAGAGGTAGATTGATTATTGATAAACAAGGAGGGGATGGTGAAAGATTACTGGGGGTAGGCAGGCCGTTATAATCAGATCAGCCATGATCCTATTGAATGGCGGAACAGGCTAGAGTGGCTGAGTGGCCTACTCCTATTCCTACTTCATATATCATAGAATTTACAGTGCAGAAGGAGGCCATTCGGCCCTTCGAGTCTGCACTGGCTCTTGGAAAGAGCACCCTACCCAAGGTCAACACCTCCACCCTATCCCCATAACCCAGTAACCCCACCCAACACTAAGTGCAATTTTGGACACTAAGGGCAATTTATCATGGCCAATCCACCTAACCTGCACATCTTTGGATTGTGGGAGGAAACCGGAGCACCCGGAGGAAACCCACGCACACACGGGGAGGATGTGCAGACTCCGCACAGGACAGTGACCCAAGCCAGAATCGAACCTTGGACCCTGGAGCTGTGAAGCAATTATGCTATCCACAATGCTACCGTGCTGCCCTAAATGTTAATCAACATCCCTTCAAACCCCTATGTTAATTAATATTGGGCAGGAATCTCCAATCAAACCAGGGGCTGGTTTAGCTCACAAGGCTAAATTGCTGGCTTATAAAGCAGACCAAGCAGGCCAGCAGCACGGTTCGATTCCCATACCAGCCTCCCCGGACAGGCGCCGGAATGTGGCGACTAGGGGCTTTTCACAGTAACTTCATTGAAGCCTACTCGTGACAATAAGCGATTTTCATTTTTTCATTTCAATCTCGTCTGTGGCAGGATCAATTGTGAGCGAGAATTTGACGTTCCAGCCAAAGCTCCATTACTCTCAGCGGGAAAATCCCAGCCGCAAACCAGGATGGATTTCGGCCATTGTGAATGGTTCCCTCTCCTTGGACAGTATTCCCATTTCCCTATAAAAGCACATCATTCCCATCTTTTTACAAAAGAACACGCACTGTATCCCTCCGTTCCTGTTAACTATTGGTCAACACAATCTCCCTTCCCCATGCCCTTGGATGTGCAGTTGCCTCCCAGATCCAGCTCATCCCTCCTGAAACTCACTGTCTTAGTTCTCCGATCTAGTGTCCACCCTTTACCCAGAGTTTATCACGGATTGTAACAAAATGACTGACCATGGTGTTTTATTCCTTCTCGGTTTCTCTCTACAGTCTTCAGAAAGTTAATCACCCCATCTTACTCCAACACCTCTCCTCTGTTGGGACTGCAATTATTTGGGTTCCATTCTTGCCTATCTGATCCTAGCCAGACCAAATTGAGTAATTATCTTCCCACTGCTGCATTGTGACTATCCTTGCCGCTCTCATCTACATGTTTACCCTTGGTGACACAATCCCAAAGACAAAGTCCGCACCATCTCTGATAAACACAACTCAACCACTGACTCTACTATTAAATTGTCTGATTTTCTCCAGCTGGTTTGCCTTCCACTACAAATTCTATACTCTTGCCATTGAATTCATACCTTCCCAGACCACTTTGTGAACCGCACTTTTCACAGCCTAGTTACACATTAAAAGCTTCATTAAAGAATATATAGATAAAGGAGGATATCATGCTGACCATGTGGAATGGTACAGCTCTGCCAAGCATGATTGCACTGTGCATGAGCATTTTGTGAGGCCACAGAAAGAGACAACGATGGCTCACTTTCATGAAATATTCTTCCTTTGACTTGCAATGGGTAAGCAGTTATCCTCTACCTCCATATGATGGGACGTACGACGGCACACTGGAAGTTGAAGAACAGATATGTAAGCAGATTCTGGATAGATGTAGAAATAATAGAGTTGTAATGGGCGACTTTAATTTTCCTCATATTGACTGGAAATCCCTTAGGGGTTTGGACAGTGAAGAATTGCAGGAGTTGCGGATAGTGATGAAGATTGTCAGAGAATACAGCAGTGTACAGATAGGCTGCCGAATTGAGTGGAGAAATGGCAGATGGAACTGTTCCTGTGCTATATTGTTCTTTGTTCAGGTGGGCAGGATCCAGTCTTGCAGAGTGTAGTCGGCTTAGAAGCTGACTTACCTCTGCCTTTGCCGGATCAAACGGGCACCCGGCATCTACCGGCCTCGCTGAGGAGACCCCAGCTGGATGCCATTCATTGCTAGTCCCCACAAACGGAGAACAGGTGGAACGGTACCTGGGGGGGGGGTCTCTCAGGCAATTGGAGGCCACTGGATGGTCGGCCTCTGGCCAGGCTGACGCCTTGGCACTGCTGGCTTGGTACTGTCAGCCTGGCACTTCCGGGTGCCCAGATAGGCTGGCAAGGACACTGCCCAGGTGCCAGGTTGGCAGTGCCAAGGTGCCATGCTGGCATTATGTCCGTGCCGGGGATTGGGCCCGGGGGTGGTCTGCCTTATGTGGTGGGGTGCAGGGGGCCTGAGAATCCAGCAGGTGAGTTGGGGTGTCAGCGGGTCGTTCCCCACCGGGGCATGAAAATAAGACAGAGTGCCATTAGATAGCACCGGGAACGATCCCAACCAGACGCCGTTCTGTTTTAATTTGGTTAGATCGCACCCTCTGTTTCTGTCTCTATTCATGCAGCATGGCCTGCTGAATGTTTCCAGCATTTTCTATTTTTGTTTGTTAATAGTTAATAGGTTGCTAATGAAAGGTGGTGCCCATACTATATTTTAGAGGCAGAATGATTATGATGCTTGATATCATACATGCTAAAACAAAACTTCAATTTGCAGGTTCAGCCAGCTCAGATTAAAGAAGGACATTTCAATCCTGAGAAGTCGATAATGCGTACTGTTCCGACGCTGGAGAGAATAGAGGGAGATAGAAGCTCTTATAAAACAGGATTCTTTCTATTCATTTTTGGGGTTTCATTTCTATCCGCTGGAGTCATTGTTGCTACTTTTGGGTTCCAGTCATGCGATCGTAATGGTGGCAGCTGCAATGTGATCCTAAAGGCAACTGGACCAAGTTTGTGCGGTATTGCATTGGTCTTCATACTGCTATCAAGATCCACAACTCTAATTAATCTGAGGCAGCTGGTCTACTCGGCAGATCAACAGTGCTTTCTTTCTTGCAGAAAACAGGACACTTTTGCCCGTTTCCTCATCTTTGGTGTCCTCTTTTGTTTTAGTGGAGTGCTGTTAACGATGATTGGAGTTTGGGCGATCACCTGCCCTGGCACCATGGAAGATGAAGGATTCAATTTAACTAGTAACACTAATGGAAATGAGAAATGTAAACTGCTGTTCTTGCAAATCATGGGTCCAGTGGTAACGTTTATTGGTATTTGCTTCTTACTAATCTCCCATGTCAAAAAGAAGGTTGTACTAAGTGCAGAGGAAGAATGTGCATCGGGAAATAACCAACAGCCCCATATAGCAGGCCCATGTCAAATTGCAATAGGTAAGTGAAATGAATTAATCCGGTGCTTAGCTGTGAATTATACACCATTGCACCTTTCAAAGGTGGATAATTAAATTGCAGGAAATAATGAAAAGAAGTTGCACTTCTATATTATTTTGCACACTCCAAATTATTTTACAGCCAATGGTGAACTTTTGAGTGTCGTCACTGCTTTAATGTAGGGTGATATTTCATAATCGGCCTTCCTCTCAATGTTATAAGAAGTAGCAGAGTGTTTACAAGAATTGTGCAACCTTGCTTTAGTTAAACTCCGTTTAATTCCTCGTCAATCTGCCATGGGCAGAAACCTCAGGAAATTAAAAGTGCTTCCCAAACTGTTAACTTTGCGTGTCCATGTGCGATGGAAACATACATCTGAGCGGAATTCTTTGATCGTCGGGATTCACTTTTCCTGCTGGCAGCACATCCCCACCTGCAGGTTTCCCAGCGGAGTGGAGTGGTTTCAATGGGATAATTAAGCAGTCCATGTCCAAATGCAGCAAAACCTGGACACTACCCATGCTTGGGCTGACAAGTGGCAAGTAAGATGCGAGCCATAGCCAAATCCTTCAAGAGACGATCTACCCATCGCCCATGACATTCAGTGGCATTACCATCGTTGAATTCCCCACTATCAACATCCTGGGGGTTACCATTAATCAGAAACTGAACTGGACTAGTCCTATTAATACTGTGCCTACCAGAGCAGGTCAAAGGCTAGGAATCCTACGGCGGGTAACTCAACTCCTGACCTCCCAAAGCCTGTCCACCATCTACAAGGCACAACTCAGGAGTGTAATGGAGTAGTCTCCACTTGCCTAGATGAATGCAGCTCCAATAACACTCAAGAAGCTTGACACCATCCAGGACAAAGCAGTCCGCTTGATTGCTCCCCTTCCACAAACATTCAAACTCTCCACCACAGACGAACAGTAGCAGCCGTGTATACCATCCACAGGATGCACTGCAGTAACTCGCCAAGATTCCTTAGGCAGCATCTTCCAAAACTATGACCACTACCATCTAGAAGGTGAAGAGCGGCAGGTACCTGGGAACCCCACCACCTGGAGGTTCACCTCCATTTCACTCAACAGTGCAGATAAACACGTGGCTGCAGGGATGGTGTAGGAGGGAGGGTTTCAGTTACGTGGATAATTGGAGCACATTCTGGGGAAGGTGGGACCTGTACAGACAGGACGGTCTGCACTTGAACCAGAGGGGCACCAATATCCTGGGAGGGAAATTTGCTACAGCTCTTCCGGGGGGGGTTAAACTAATTTGTCAGGGGGATGGGAAAATGAGCTGTAGCCCAGAAGCCAGTGTTGAGAGTAGTGAGGTACTGAGGAGGGTATCACGGTCACAGGAGTGTACCGGCAGACAGGAAGGTGGGTTGAAGTGTGTCTACTTCAATGCAAGGAGCATCCAGAATAAGGTAGGTGAACTTGGAGCGTGGATTGGTACTTGGGACTACGATGTTGTGGGCATTACGGAGACATGGTTAGAACAGGGACAGGAATGGTTGTTGGAAGTTCCAGGGTATAGATGTTTCAGTAAGAATAGGGAAGGTAGTAAAAGAGGTGGAGGAGTAGCATTGTTAATCAAGGCTAGTTTAACGGCTGCAGAAAGGCAGTTTGAGGGGGATCTGCCTACTGAGGTAATATGGGCTGAAGTTAGAAGTAGGAAAGGAGCGGTCACTTTGTTAGGAGTTTTCCATAGGCCCCCAAATAGTAATAGAGATGTGGAGGACGAAATTGCAAAACAGATTTTGGATAGGTGTGGAGGTCTCAGGGTAGTTGTCATGGGTGACATTAACTTTCCAAATATTGATTGGAACCTCTATAGGTTGAACAGTTCGGATGGGGCAGTTTTTGTACAGTGTGTGCAGGAGGGTTTCCTGACACAATATGTAGATAGGCCGACAAGAGGTGGGGGCCACATTGGATTTGGTACTGGGTAATGAATGGGTAATGAAGTGTTAGATTTGTTTGTGGGAGAGCACTTTGGAGATAGTGACCACAATTTGGTGTCTTTCACTATTGCAATGGAGAGGGATAGGGCCATATGGCAGGGCAAGGTTTATAATTGGGGGAGGGGTAATTATGGTGCGATTAGACAAGAATTAGGGAGCATAAGATGGGAACAGAAACTGTCAGGGAAAGGCACAAATGAAAAGTGGAGCTTGTTCAAGAAACAAATACTGCGTGTCCTTGATAGGTATGTCCCTGTCAAGCAGGGAGGAAATTGCCGTGTGAGGGAACCATGGTTCACAAAAGAGGTTGAATGTCTTGTCAAGAGGAAAAAGGCAGCATATATAAGGATCAGAAAACAAGGTTCAGTTGGGTCACTTGAGGGTTACAAGGTAGCAAGGAATGAGCTTTAAAAAAGGGCTCAGGAGAGCTAGGAGGGGGCATGAGAAGTCCTTGGCAGGTCGGATCAAGGAAACCTCTAAGGCTTTTTACTCTTATGTGAGAAATAAAAGAATGATCAGGGTGAGGTTAGGGCCGGTCAAGGACAGTAGTGGGAACTTGTGCATGGAGTCAGAAGAGATAGGAGAGGCATTGAATGAATACTTTTCTTCAGTGTTCACCAAGGAAAGGGCCGATGTTTTTGAGGATGAGAGTGTGATACAGGTGTGTAGGCTGGAGGAGGTAGATGTTCTGAGGAAAGATGTATTAGCAATTTTGAAAAACCTTAGGGTCGACAAGTCCCCTGGGCCAGATGGGATATATCCTAGGATTCTTTGGGAGGCAGGGGATGAGATTGCCGAGCCTTTGGCTTTGATCTTTCAGTCCTCATTGTCCACGGGTATAGTGCCAGAGGACTGGGGAGTGGCGAATGTTGTTCCTCTGTTCAAGAAAGAGAATAGGAGTGACCCTGGTAATTATAGGCCGATTAGTCTTACTTCGGTGGTCGGTAAGTAAATGGAAAAGGTCCTGAAGGATAGGATTTATGACCATTTGGAAAGATGCAGCTTAATCCAAGATAATCAACACAGATTTGTGAAGGGTATGTCTTGCCTCACAAAGTTGATTGAATTATTTGAGGAGGTAACTAAGTGTGTAGATGAAGGTAGAACAATTGATGTATACATGGATTTTAGTAAGGCGTTTGATAAGGTTCCCCATCGTCAGCTCCTGAAGAAATTAGGGAGGTGTGGGATAGAGGGAAATTTGGCCAATTGGATAAGTAACTGGCTATCACATAGAAGACAGAGGGTGGTGGTGGATGGAACATTTTCAGACTGGAGACCAGTTACCAGCAGTGTACCGCAGGGATCAATGCTGGGTCCTCTGCTATTTGTGATTTTTATCAATGACTTGGAGGAGGGGGCTGAAGGGTGGGTCAGTAAATTTGCTGATGACACCAAGATTGGTGGAGTAGTGGATGAGGTGGAGGGCTGTTGTAGGCTGCAAAGAGACATTGATAGGATGCAGAGCTGGGCCGAAAAATTTAACCAAAGGGAGTTTAACCCTGATAAGTGCGAGGTGATTCAATTTGGTAGGAAAAATTTGAATACGGATTACAGGATCAACAGCAGGGTTCTGAGGAATGATGAGGAACAGAGAGATCTTGGGGTTCATGTCCATAGATCTCTGAAGGTTGCCACTCAAGTGAATAGAGCCGTGAAGAAGGCCTATAGTGCGTTAGCGTTTATTAACAGGGGGCTTGAGTTTAAGAGCCACGGGGTTATGCTGCAACTGTACATGACCCTGGTGAGACCACATTTGGAGTATTGTGTGCAGTTCTGGTCACCTCACTATAGGAAAGATGTGGAAGCATTGGAAAGGGCGCAAAGGAGATTTACCAGTATGCTGCCTGGTTTGCAGGATAGATCTTATGAGGAAAGGTTGAGGGAGCTAAGGCTATTCTCTTTGGAGCGGAGGAGGATGAGAGGCGACTTAATAGAGGTTTATAAGGTGATGAGGGGGATAGATAGAGTGGACGTTCAGAGACTATTTCCTCGGGTGGATGTAGCTGTTACAAGGGGGCATTACTATATTCAGGGTGGGAGATATAGGAGGGATGTCCGAGGTAGGTTCTTTACTCAGAGAGTGGTTAGGGTGTGGAATGGGCGGCCTGCGGTGACAGTGGAGTCGGACACTTTAGGAACTTTCAAGTGGTTATTGGATAGGCACAGGGAGCTCACAGAATGACAGGGAGTGGGATAGCTTGATCTTGGTTTCGGACAAGGCTCGGCACAACATCGAGGGCCGAAGGGCCTGTTCTGTGCTGTACTGTTCTATATCGCCGTTCCTTCGCTATTGCTTGGTCAAAATCCTGGAGCTCCCTCCCCATCAGCACATTGGGTGTACCTACACCTCAGGGACTGCAGCGGTTCAAGAAGACAACTCACCGCCACTTTCTGAAGAGCAACCAGGGATGGGCAGTAAATGCTAACCTAACCTGACGCCCACATCCCGTAAATTATTATTTTTTAATTGCACAAGTTGTATGATATCAAGCTGCTAAAATTAAATAAATACTATGCCTCTGTCTTTGCCAAGGAACAAGATGCTAGCCAGGTCATGGTAAAAGAGAAGGTAATTAATACACTAGATGGATTTAAGTTGATAATGAGGAGTTTTTGATTAAGCTGACTGTACATAAATTTGACACGGCACCAGTACTGGATGGGATGCATCCAAGGGCACTGAGGGAGGTAGGAGTGGAAATTGCACAGACAGTGGTCTTTCTTAGACTCAAGGGCAGGATTCTCTGACCCCCTGCCTGGTCGGAGAATCACCAGGGGGGGGCGGGCGGCGTGAATCCCGCCCCCGCCGGCTGCCGCATTCTCCAGCGCCGTGGATTTTGCGAGGGCGAGAATCGCGTCGGTCAGCGGCCGCTGGCAGTGCCCCCCCCCCCGGCGATTCTCCGACCTGCGATGGGCCGATTGGCCACCCGTTTTCGGCTGGTCCCGCCGGCGTATATTACGATAGGTACTTACGGGCGGGAACTGGCTGTGCCGGTGGCCGCGGGGGGGGGGGGGGGGGGGGGGGGGGGGGGGGGGGGGGGGGGGGATCTGGCCCCGGGGGTGCCCCCATGATGGCCTGGCCCGCGATCGGAGCCCACCGATCCGTCGGCGGGACAATGCCGTGTGGGCACTCTATTCCTCCGCGTCGGCTGGTGTAACTGTCCACGATGGCCGACGCGGAGATGAACCCGCGCATGCGCTGGGATGATGTCAGCACACGATGGCACTCCCATACATGCACCAACCCGCGCCGGCCGACGGAGGCCCGTCGGCACCGGTTGGTGTGGCGCCAAGCCCCTTCCGCACTGGCCGGCGCGGCGCAAACCACTCCGGTGCCGGACGAGCCCCTGAAGGTGCGGAGGATTCTGAACCTTCGGGGCTGCCCGACGCCGGAGTGGTTCACGCCACTCCTTCGCGCCGGAGTTGCCCACCTCGCCGATTTCCGAAGAATCCTGCCCAAGATTGGTTTAATGAGACTGGAGAATTGCAAATATTACACCCTTGTTCAAAAAAGGTGTAAAGATAAGGCCAGCAAACACAGCCCAGGCAATTTAACTTCAATGGTGGGAAACATGTAGAAATAATAAAGCAAGACAAAACTAATAGTCACATCGTCAAATGTGGGTTATTAAAGGAAACCATGGATTTCTCAAGAGAAAATTGTGTTTAACCAACTTGCTGAAGTTCATAGTGTTCATAGAATTTACAGTGCAGAAGGAGGCCATTCCACCCATCGAGTCTGCACCGGCTCTTGGAAAGAGCACCCTACCCAAGTCTACACCTCCACCCTATCCCCATAACCCAGTAACCCCACCCAACACTAAGGGCAATTTAGCCTGGCCAATCCACCTAACCTGCACATCTTTGGACTGTGGGAGGAAACCGGAGCACCCGAAGGAAACCCACGCACACACGGGGAGAACGTGCAGACTCCGCACAGACAGTGACCTAAGCCAGGAATCGAACCTGGGACCCTGGAGCTGTGAAGCATTTGTGCTAACCACTATGCTACCGTGCTGCCCACGTTATAAAAGTTATTTCAAGAGGTAACAAAGATTTGATGAGGGTAATGTGGTGTACATGGATTTCCAAAAGGCATTTGATACAGTGCCACACAACAGATTCGTGAGTAAAGTTATGGGCCATGGAATAAAAGGGATGGTAGCAACTTGGATACAAAATTAGCTGAGTGACAGGAAACTGTCGTGGTTCATGGACAATTTTCAGACCAAAGGAAGGTTTGCAATGGAGTTCCCCAAGGATCAGTATTGGGACCCATGCTTTACCTAATATATGTTAATATGTTAATGGAGCAGCGCGGTAGCACAGTGGTTAGCACGGTTGCTTCACAGCTCCAGGGTCCCAGGTTCGATTCCCGGCTGGGTCACTGTCTGTGCAGAGTCTGCACGTTCTCCCCGTGTCTGCGTGGGTTTCCTACGGGTGCTTTGGTTTCCTCCCACAGTCCAAAGATGTGCAGGTTAGGTGGATTGGTTATGCTAAATTGCCCTTAGTGTCCAAAAAGGTTAGGTGGGGTTACTGGGTGACAGAGATAAGTTGGAAGTGTGGGCTTAACTGGCGTGCTTTTTCCAAGGGCTGGTGCAGACTCGATGGGCCGAATGGCCTCCTTCTGCTCTGTAAATTCGACGACCCAGGTTTGGTGTACATGATACAATTTGAACATTTGTGGATGATGTGAAACTTGGAAGCATTGTGAACTGTGAGGAAGGTATTGTAGAAATTCAAAAGGACATAGACAAATTGATGGACTGGTTGGCAGATGAGGTTCAATGAGGGTGAAGTGTGAAGTGATTCATTTTGGTAGAAACAGACAGTCATGTGAATTCTCCGCACCCTCAGCTCCGTGTTCCTCGGCGGCATTCTGTCGCTGGCATAGGGATTCTCCGATCCAGCCGCCGGCCAATGGGATTTCCCATTGTGACCACTCCACATCACCGGGAAACTCAGGTGGGGGTGTGTTGCCAGCAGAACGGAGAATCTCGCAGGTGGAGAATTTACCTCAATATAAAATAGAGTACTATTCTAATGGGGATGCAGGAGCAGAAGGGACCTGGGTGTATATGTACATAATCATTTCTGTGATATAAAGAAGGTTGCAGGAAAGGTTAAGAGTAGTGTTAATAAAACATACAGTAACCTAGTCTTTTATTGATAGAAGCATTGAAAGAGCCAGGAGGTTATTTTTTAAAAATGTGTGTAAAACATTAGTTCAGCCTCAACTGGAGAATTGCGCCCAGTTCTGGGCACCACAGGCGGGCTTCTCCAATAATGGGTCTATGTCCACGCACCAGCGCCAAAACGCGGGCGTTTCACTCTGGACTTTCCTCCAACATCAGGGGCAGCACGGTAGCATTGTGGATAGCGCAATTGCTTCACAGCTCCAGGGTCCCAGGTTCGATTCCGGCTTGGGTCACTGTCTGCGTGGTGTCTGCATATCCTCCCCGTGTGTGCGTGGGTTTCCTCCGGGTGCTCCGGTTTCCTCCCACAGTCCAAAGATGTGCAGGTTAGGTGGATTGGCCATGATAAATTGCCCTTAGTGTCCAAAAATTGCCCTTAGTGTTGGGTGGGGTTACTGGGTTATGGGGATAGGGTGGAGGTGTTGACCTTGAGTAGGGTGCTCTTTCCAAGAGCCAGTGCAGACTCGATGGGCCGAATAGCCTCCTTCTGCACTGTAAATTCTATGAACCTGCAGGGGGCTAGCAGGGCCCCCCAAGTGCTTCTCGCAGCTCGAGCTGCAGATACGGGGCCCTGCACTTCCAGTCGGGAGTCCGCGCATGTGCACGGCGGCGGCCTGTGGCGGACTCTGACCGCGGAGCGGCTCAAAAAATGTCACCCCCCCCCCCCCCCCCCCCCCCCCCGAGCTGGTGAGCGCCCGCTGATGGTGCCACCCGACTGCCTATCTGGCCATCTGTGAAGTCCTCACCAGTGAAGAACCTCCCCACAGCAGCCATCGGCCGTTCCCGACAGGCAAACGTGGTTAGAACCACGGAACTCGGCCAGTTGTCCCCGGAGAATTGCCGTGGGGGCCTCTGCCAATGGCCCCTTAACCACGCTGCGATCCGCGGCGATTCTCTGGGGACCGGAGAATCGCGGGAGTGGTGTCGTGCTGGATTTTGGCGTCAATGCCCACTTTCCGCCCCGCGCCAATCGCAATTTTGGCATGGAGGCTCAGAGAATTCCACCCCACATTTCAGAAAGGATGAGAAGGCATTTGAGAGGGTTCAGAAAAGATTTACACAATGGTTCCAGTGATGAGGAACTTCAGTTATAAAGATAGATTGGAGAAGAGCAGGTTGGCAGGAGTTCTGACAGAGATATTCAAAGTTATGAGGTGCCTTGACAGAGTAAATAGGGAGAAACTTACCACTCGTGAAAGGATGGAGAACGAGAGGCCACAGATTTAAAGTAATTGGCAAAAGCAGGAATGGCAACTTGAGCAAAACCTTTTTCACAAAGCAAGTGGTTCGGATCTGGAATGCACTGCCTGAAATTGTGGTGGATTCAGATTCAATGAGGTGTTCAAAGGGGCTAGATTAATTATTGAAAAGGAAGAATGTGTGTGCTGTTTACCGTTTTAATAATCAGAATGCCCTACCCCCTCCACGTCGGTATAGAGGCAAGGGTACCCAGTTTCTCCAATGCAAAATTAGTGTTTGTACCGTTTGGCCTTGTGCAACTGCAATGTTTATGTTTTAATAAAAATATTTGTGGGGAGAAAGCAGGTGATTAACACTAATCTGAATTACCCATTCAGGTACCTGGTGCAGACACAATGGGCTGAATGGCCTCCTTCTGTAAAATGTGACTGTGAAATTCTGTGAACTATGTCTTGTGCAGTATGTTTTTTCTGTGGGAAAAGTATTTTAAGTGCCAACTATTTGAGAAAATAACTGCACTCTGGGGTGTTTTTGATGCAGCTGTGAGTTGGAACTCACGATGGACTGGTGGTTTAATTGTCAATGTTGGTGCCAAGTTGGATAGTGATAGCCTGACTTCCTGTGGTGAGGGGAAGTACAGGCAGTCCTACGCAGCCCGCTGAAAGGAAGATTGGAACGCAGAGGAAATACTTCAACCCCTCAGATATTGACTTGTATTATTGGAGGAATTCGAAACATATCCCACTACTATCCCTCATGGTTTGTTGACCAGATGTGTCCGTTCAAAGCACATTGACGGGCAGACAAAAGTCAACAGTTCATGAAGCATTTTTGGTTTACTGAGTTTATGACCATGACTGACAGAGGAGTAATACACAGCTTTTGCAATAACTCTGCCATTTCTTACAACATTTTTGTGTGAGAGGAAGGCCGATAATAAATACTTCCCTATATCACAGAAGTGGCGACACTCAAATGTTCTTGAGTGGCCGTAAAAGGCTTTGCTAAGTGCAGATACTTTATAAATAGCATCTTTCTCTACTTAAAATGCTTATCTGCATCTCCCTTAAAACTTGCACGTTTCTTGTATAGAATTACGCTAAGAACATAGTGTACATAGGGCAGCACAGTAGCACAAGTGGCTAGCACTGTGGTTTCACAGCGCCAGGGTGCCAGGTTCGATTCCCCGCTGGGTCACTGTCTGTGCGGAGTCTGCACGTTCTCCCCATGTCTGCATGGGTTTCCTCCGGGTGCTCCGGTTTCCTCCCACAGTCCAAAAATGTGCGGGTTAGATGGATTGGCCATGCTACATTGCCCTTCATGTCCAAAACGTTTAGGAGGGGTTATTGGGGTATGGGCATTGGGTGGAAATGAGGGCTTAAGCGGGTCGGTGCAGACTCGATGGGCCGAATGGCCTCCTTCTGCACTGTATGTCCTATGTACAGTTTCACCCAGAAAAATTGAGTTAGACACTGCTTGAATGAGCAACAGTGCCACCTAGTGTTGGGAGAACCTGAAAAGTAAAGATCAGAACAATTCTGCTTTTTGAAGCACAACAGAATTGTGCCACCTGTGTGAAATGTAAATAAGATAAGTATACGTGAGGAAGAAGTACATGCTAAATGCAAGACTTTAATACAGAGAGAAGATAGTTTGCTTACTCCTTAAAATTTCCTCAAGATTGAATGTTTATCTTCTGTAATGTTTTAATATGCTATGATGTTTTCTTGCTCCAGTTTGTTCTTCTGCGACATTATCAATGGTGACAACCCAACCCAATGAACTTTTCTTAATTGGCCTGTCAAACTTTTTTACCTGCTGATGAAGAAACTTTGACGTTCCCTCAAACATTAACTACAGGCTCCATTGTTGCCAAACCCAAGCTCTTGTTTGAATTTATCTTCTGCATCCTTCACCCTGAAAAACATCAAATGTGAGAAGTTTGCAGATCTCTATGTATCTAAGATCAAGACTCAAATTTCCTCTATTGTCTCCCACCCTTATGAGCTTCACACCCAATCTCCATCAGTCAAATTGATACATCTCCTGCTTCTTCAATTACCTTCTCGCCCAATTCCCTTTCTTGGCTACCATGATCACTCATGCTGTCAGTGGTTCCATAATGCCAGGCCTGGAGTCCTCACAATGTTACCACACTCCTCCCTCTAAAAATGCCTGCTGTTGCTCTTTCCGTCCCTGTTGACTATTGGTGCATCTCCCTTTCTCCTAAATCCACCATTTTGGAAAATCTTGTGTGATTCCCTCCAGTTCTGCTCACAGTTCTTTTTCACAGAATTTAATGGCCCTAACTTAAGTGAAGACTGATGTCCATGGTGATTGTGATCTTCTCAACCTCTGCCCAGAATTCAAACAAGGAATCCTCTTCTGCGCTTCCCCTCAATTTTCCTTTTTTACCTACCTGAAAACTACCAGCCTGTCTCTAGCAACAGCCTCTCCCTTCTCTCAGCAATCTCCTTCAGCCATCTATTTCCTCTTTTGCTTTCTTGGCCCTGTGCATTCCTGCTCCCTGACATATTCCATTCTTCTGGAAACTGGCTTTTTGTACACTCTCCTCCATTCCTCTCCTTTCACTCTGGCAACAAAGCCTTCATTAGTCGCACGTTTAATCTCTGAAGTTCCCTCCGTAAACCTGGTCACCTTTCAAACCTCTTTTCAAAAATGTCCTCCAAATCCACTTTTGATGAAGCTTTTAGCCACCTCTCCTAACCTGTCATGGTACACGTTTTCCTTTTTGCTCCTCTTCACAGATGTTAGTTAGATGGTTTTTCTTTAATGGTAAAGCAATATAAAGTAAGATGATGTTTTGGTTGAATTAAAATTTTGTATTGACCGTGTTAACTAGATGTATATTCTTACTTTCACTCAGATAACTCTGTGCTGGTCCTACCACCACCACCACCTTATTTCCCTGAGCCCCCGCCAGTTGTAAATGATTACAATGGAATCTGTCAGCCCCCTCCCAGCGATAGTCCTCCCTCTTATTACAGTGTTGTCTTCTGCAGGTAAAGTAACCTGACTTTTAACATTACAATTGGAACTTGCATGTAGTATCCCATTTTGGAATGTTACCTGACCATCTTACTTAGCTAAACAGTAATCTTTCCTCAAGACAGAATCACACAGGAGAGCAATGTCCATTTATGGGGTCACTACTTATAACTTTGTGCATCTGTCCCCTGTGAGTCAGCCACTTTTTAACCAAGTTTAAATTTATTGGGTGAACCTTCTGAACAAATCACAATTAAAGTTATTGCAGTAGCCACCTTCACGCATAACAAATCTGTTAGGCTATACATTTAAACAATTATGTTTGTTCGTTCTAACGTCAAAGCAACTTTTAATTTGAATTTTTTTTTTCAGGAATGAAGAATAGTATGGTGAAAATTAGAACCAATGCAGGACAGATCCTCAAGGTCACATATCCTGACATGGCTTCTTTCTAAATTGCAGTTTTCAAACTCTAAAATTCTAAAATTGAAGTAAAACACTCAAGGGAACCTAGCGCAAGATCGCTTGAAAAATATTTGTCTTTGAAAAATGTCCATAACGGGTTACTTACCTGACTTTCAGTTGGAGTGAGGAGGGTAAATCATTTACCACTTAAAACTGAAGTAAATATTTAATCCACCAATCCATTGCAAAGCCAAAAGCAATTTTCTTTTCTTACTGATTTACATCCTCCTCTCTTCAAGGTGTCAATTCCACATCAGGTGTCCTACAATGGTATCATAGTGCAGAACAAGGCCATTGGGCCCTTCAAATCTGTGCCGGCTCTTTACAAGAGCTACTCAGCTAATCCCAATGTTCCGGCCTTTCCCTGGAGCCATGTTTTCTTTTCTGTCGAAATAATTATCCCTTTCTTTTGAAAGCCACAATTGAATCTGCCTTCGGTACACGCTCAGTACATTCCAGATTAGTGGGACGATGGCGTCGTGGCAGTGTCACTGGACTAGTAATCCAGAGGCCCATGTTCTGGAGGACAAGGGTTCAAGTCCCAACACAAGCAGCTGGCAGAATTTCAATTCCAGTAATAATCTGGAATTGAAAAGCTAGTCGGGACCATTGTTGATTGTCGTAAAAACCCATCTGGTTCATGAATGTTCTTCAGGAAAGGAAATCTGTCATCCTTACCTGGCCTACATGTGACTTCAGATCCACAGCAATGTGGTTGACTCTTAACTGCCCACTGAAATGATGTGGCAAGACACTCTGTTCAAGCGACATTAGGGATGGGCAACAAATGCTTGCCTTGTCAGTGACACCCACACCCCATGAAAGAATAAAATAAAGGATTCAACCTATTCGCTGTTTTAAAAAGAATTTCTTCATATCACCTTTATTTTCATTGTCACTCACCCAAAATCATGTCTTCTTGTTCTTGATCCTCGTGGCCATGGTAACAATTCCTTTATCCACTCTGACCAGACCCTTCATGGTTTTGAACACCTCTTTCAAATCTCCTTTCAACATTCTCCTGCCCAGTGTTAACTGTAGCACTCTTACCTCTGCATCATAAGGTTCAGGGTTTAATCCCAATGCAGGACTTCAGCAGAAAAATCTCTTAAGGGTGTACTGCACTGTTGGCTGTGCTATTTTCCTGATGAGATGATAAACTGAAGCCCCATCTCTCTGCTCTGATGCATGTAAAATATCTGATGGCACTACTTTGAAGAGGAGCAGGGGAATTATCCCTGGTTTCCTGGTCAATATTTATCTCCCAGTCAGCATTATATGTCATTATTCCATGCAGCCCCAACTGCTCCAAGCTTACCATGTAACTGAAGTCCCACAACTCTGGAACTGTTGTCGGAATTCTTTTCTTCCACTCTTTCTAAAGTCTGGTGCCCAGAATTGGACACTATCCTCCACTTGAGGTTAGATCAGTGTTATAAAGGTTTACCATAGCTGCCTTGCGTTGTACTCAATGTCATTCCAGGCTCCTATGTGCCTTATGAATCACTTCCTCATTCTATTCTGCCACCTTCAACGATCGGTTGCTTCTGCACCCTCTTTTACTATTGTATCCTGTATATTAAATTGCCTCTTCTCGTTCTGCCTACCAGAATGTATTATTACTTCACTGCATTAGATTTCATCACCCCCATGTCCGTCCATACTATCAGCCTGACTATTTCCTCTTGAAGTCTATCACTTTCCTCCTCACAGTTCACAATAATTCCAAGTTCGGTATCATCAGGAAATGGTGACATTGTCCCCTGTCATGTCATGGGTCCTCGGTCTGAAGACAGGCCCTCGGCTCATTGTCTGCTGAAGCTTCATCCTGAGCCATTTTCTTGGCAGTTTTTGTCAGTGGTCATTGCCATTACCTTCCGCTCTCAGAGGCAGGGTAAGGAGGCAGGCTGCAAATCGACCTCAGCCAGAACAGGAATCGAACATGCACTGCTGCCATTATTCTGAACCACATATTAACTAACTAGCCAAATGAGCTAACCAGCCCCCAGGTCAAGAGTTTTTTTAAAATAAATTTAGATTACCCAATTATTTTTTCCAATTAAGGGGCAATTTAGCGTGGCCAATCCACCTACTCTGCACATTTTTGGGTTATGGGGGTGAAACCCACGCAGACACGGGGAGAATGTGCAAACTCCACACGGGTAGTGACCCAGAGCCGGGATCGAACCTGGGACCTCAGCGCCGTGAGGCAGCTGTGCTAACCCCTAGGCCACCGTGTTGCCCTCCCCAGGTCATGAATGAAGATTTTTTTAAAAAGATGGTCCTAGTATCGACCCCTGAGAAACCCCATTGTATACTTTCCTCTCGTCTTTGAAACAACCCTACAACACTACTGTATTTCCTGTCACGAGACCAACTTTGTGTCTATGCTGCCAGTGTCCCTATTCCATGGCTTGGACAAGCCTGTTATATGCCACTTTATCAAAAGCTTTGGAATTCCATGTACAATTCATTAACCCTCTCTGTTACCTCATCAAACAAAAAATGCAGTCAAATTAATTATACATGGTTTAACTTTAGCAACTCTGTGCTGGCTTTTCTTAGTTAACTCACGCTTGTCCAAGTGAATGTTAATTTTGTCCTGGATCATCAGTAATTGGCCTTTCCTTGCTGGGTTTATTCTTACGTCTTTTTTTGAAGAAATGTGTAACATTTGCAATTCTCTGGCACCATCCCTACATCTGAAGAGGTTTGGAAGATTATTTCCAGCACTTGCACAAATTGCTTTCCTCAATATCCTAAGATACATCTCACCTGATCTTGGTGACATATTGGATGGCCCCTACCGGCAGTGGGATTCTCTGTCCCACCAGCCGGCCAATGGGGTTCCCCATTGTGTGGGCAGCTCCATGGCATTGGGAAATCCCCGGTGTGGGTGATGTGCCGGCACAACGGTGAATCCCACCAATGGAGAATCCAACCCATTAACTTTAAATACAGCTAGCCTTCCTCATTCCACTTCTTCAGCAATTTTAACCCAGTGTCTCACCTACATCCTCTTTCACTATGACTTTGGCAGTATGTTCTTCCTTAGTAAAAACAGATGCAGAATACTCCGTTAATAGTATCTCAAGCACACCCTCTGCCTCCATGCAATTAATGCCATTTTAAATCCCTAATTCACCACACCTCTCCTTTTCCTCCCCTTTTATTATTTATATGCCCAGGGAAGACTTTTGAATTAATTTTATTTTAGATGCCAGTCTGTTCTCATACTCACATCTTTTCACTTCCCCTCTAAGCTTTCTATATTCAGCCTGGTTCTCACGCCTATAACCAGCCTGACATCTTTTTGAAACACCTTGGATGGGATTTTGTGATCCTTCCTGGCAGTGCGATCTTCTGGTCCAGCTGAAGGCAACTCCCCCATGACGGGATTGGGCGAGCCACCAAAAACACCGTAGACATCGGCAGGACTGGAAGATCCCACCGCCAGCTGATGGCGAGCTGCTTCTGCCAACCCCGCCAAGCGGGGGTGCCTGACAATTACTTCCCATTTTTCTGTTTCATCTTACTCTGTATCTCTTTCATCATCCAAGGAGCTCTGAATGTGTTTGTCTTGCCTTCCTTCCTCGTGGGGATGTACTTTGTTCCATTATAGCTTTTCTGATCATCTTTGGTTCAAGTTTACCTGCACCCAGATCCTTTTGCACTCCATTGAAGTTGACCTCACCCCATTAATTAATTTTACTCTGCTTTGCTCCTTGATCTTTTCTATTTCTTACCTAAACCTATGTTACTATGATCACCCTACTGCCTCTTGACCCACTTCATTCCCTAGACAGAGATCCAGCAATGCCTCCTTCCTTGTTGGGCCGGAAGCATACTGATTGAGAATATTATCCTGAAACACTTCAGAAACTGCCCTAACTTTGACCTTTACACTATTACTATCCCAGTCTGTATTGGGATAAAGGTCCCCTATTATAACGACTCTATATTCAAACAGTTGCTTGGTAAAACAGAAATTGAAAATTGCTGCAAAGAAAGACATGGGGAGGTGGCAGCATGATGCGGTGTCAAGGATGACGTAATCATACCGTGCAGACATTGGCTGGAATTCTCCGGCCATTCACTGGAGCAGAAAATCCCACTGGCAACAAATGGCGTGCCCCCTCCTGCCGCCGGGAAATACGCGGCTGGGAGGCCGGAGAATTCTGCCCAATGTCTCAGACCCCGTGAAGTCTCATGGCATCAGATCAAACATGAGTAAAGAAATCTCCTGCTGATTACCACATTACCAAAACTCCCCTCTCTGCTGCTGAATCAGTGCTCCTCCATGTTGAACACCACTTGGAGGAAGCACTGAGGGTGGCAAGGGTGCAGGATATGCTCTGGATGGGGGACTTCACTGTCCATCACCAAAAGTGGCTCAGTCGTACCACTACAGAATGAGCTGGTTGAGCACCAACGGACATAGCTGCTCGACTGAAACTGGGGCAGGTGGTGAGGGAGCTAACAAGAGGAAAAAACATACTTGACGTCATCCTCACCAACCTGCCTCAGCAGATGCATCCATCCTTGACAGTATCAGCCCTTGTGAAGATGATGTTCTGTTTTCACATTTAGGATGCCATCCATCATGTTGTGTGGCACTACCACTGTGCTGAATGGGATAGATTTTGAACAGACCTAGCAACTCAAGACTGGCCATCCATGAGGCTCTGTGGACCACCAGCAGCAGCAGAATTGTACTCGACCACAATCTGTAACCTCATGGCCTAGCATATCCCCACCAATCAGGGGATCAACACTGGTTCAATGAAGAGTGCATAAGGGAATTCCAGAAGTAGTATCAGGCACACCTAAAAATGAGGCATCAACCTGGTGAAGCTACATCACAGGACAACATGGATGCCAAACAGCATAAGCAGCAAGTGATAGACAAAGTTAAGCAATTCCATAACCAATGGATTAGCTATAAGCTTTGCAGTCCTTCTATATCCAGCCATGAATGGTGGTGGACGATATCTCACCATTCCTTCACTGTCGCTGGGTCAAAATCCTAGAACTCCCTCCCTTACAGCACTATTGGTGTACCTACACCACATGGACTGCAGCAGTTCAAGAAGGCAGCTCACCACCACCTTCTCAAGGGCAATAAATGCTGACCTAGCCAGCGAAGCCCACATCCCTTGAATAAATAATAAAAAAGACAATGTTGCTGAAGCTTTTCAACTTGACTCATCAACACAAATGCAAGAATGCCAAATTTTAAATGATCAAAATTGATACTAGAGGAGAAGATGGTTCTGATTGCTTAGCAAGTGAACCATGATTGGCCAAAGCATTGCCATGGAGAAAGCAACAAGGGACCATAGGCTCCCCACGCTTCCAGCTAATTTAACAAAGGAACGAGGCTTGGACATATTCTTTTTATTTGCGGAAAATGAGTCCCTGCGTATGAATGTATGTTGCTTTGAGAAAGCATGTTATGAGCTCAACTGTTTATCTTAAACTGATTGTTACTGGAGCTAATGGTGCTCATGATCGACTGGGCAGCATTTTCTGAACAATAAGGAAATAACATTTAACAGCAGACCCTTCTCAATCAGCCTGCCCTTGCAAAACCCCAAACCAGACATTAGTTAGATACGATTTTGCAAGTGTTTGGCAAGTGCTGCCCAATCTTGAGTGCTGCACCAACAACCAGTTTAAGATAATTAGTTGAGTTAATGATGTGGCTCATTTATGCTCGCTGGAAGCAACATAAGCAGTGATCGGTTCTCTGCAAACAAAAGGAATATGCTCAAACTATGTGCCTTTTGTGAATTATCCAGGAACGTGGAGAGCCTACAGTTCCCCGCTGCTTTCTCCATGGCAATGCCTCAACCAATCAGAATTGACTTGTCAACCAATCAGCAACCTTTTCTCCAGTAGCATAAACTGTTGTGATCATTTGATATTTGACATTCTTATGTTGTCCTGCAAATGACACGTTCAGCAACATGTCTCTTACCACATGGATTCTGTTCTTGACCCCTATTGGACATCCTCTCCATCCAGCACTGTAATATTCTTCGAGATCAATACTACTACCCTTCCGCCTTTGTCTCTTTCTCAATATGGCTTGATCACAATGTATCCAGGGGTTTTAAGTACCCAATTCTGACTTTTTTTGAGCCAAGTCTCTGTTATCGCCGAGACAGGGTATTCCAATAAGCCTGTCGTCATCTACAGCGCACCAAACATATTTATCACGCTAGGTGTATATCCATACTTGCACTGTGAACCTTATTACATTCCCTCCTACACTGATAGCATGCAATACCTTACTGTTTCTTCTGTCTCTCCCAATCCATCCTGCACCTTTCTCTTTCCTAATGTTACATCCAAATCGCCATTATTTACCTGTGAGCATTGACCAGCCATTTACTTTTACAGGGCTTAAAAGGTCATGGGATTTTGGGCGTAAGTGAGTTAAACTTAAGTTATGACCCATATGTTTTGTACATAATGTTTAGTGAAATATAATCTGTCCATGATGGTCATGTTTGTTACTGACTTGAAACTGTCTTTGTACATTCTAATATCATTCGGTACTTTATTGATTATTAAGGCTTTAAAATAAAACTACAGTTAAGGTATCTTAATAAAACATTTGGTGTTTAGACCTTGTATCATCTTTTTAATTGTATATGTTTTTGCAATGTACAGAATAGATCAATTTCTAGCAGTTGCTGTGTTTAAATAAAACCTTTCTTATATGGAACCACAGCAAAGAGCTATTTTGTTAATGTTAACATATTCACTCCTGAACTTGCTAAGATTAGATCATTTCTTCTATCAAAAACTGAATTTTGACTTTAACCTCTTTGACAGGTCCCAAAAAGATGAAAACCGTAATTCCAACATGACAGGTGGCAGATTGATTCTTACGGGCTTTCCAGCATATTACCATATTTGCTGATTTCCAACAGAATTATCACAATGAATGAGGAGAAAGATCCCCAGACCTCAGCTGAAATGCCAATTACTTCATCCAACAGTGTCTTAGATAAATGAACATTTATATATATATATATTTTTTTTTTGCTTGCTACTCACAGTGAAATCAGATTGTTCTTCGGACATTGAACAAAACACACTATTTTGCTCATCAAATCTGTGTTTATGGGTGTGGAGAGTTTTCCAAATGAGAATCTGATCCCATTCTCTGTATTCCCTTTTAATATTCCCTTCCTCAAGAAAATGATACAACTGCTTTTTGTATTTAAAAAGGGGCTCTGCTTCAATAATTGTTTGTGACAGAGCATCCCACATTCTAACTACTCCACGACAAAGATTCTTTCCAGATCACAACTTTAATTATGTTTGTAAATGTCTTCGATTTGTGGGCTCCTTGCCGTCTCACTGACCAATTGAAACAATTAATTACTACTCACCTTATCATTACTTTCTAATAACCTTGGAAGACATCTATCAACCCACTCTACCATCTTCTCGAATCTAATAAAAAGCCTATTCTCTTAAGTCTTCTTTCATAATTGACGTATTAAAGGGTGTGAGGAGCAAGCAGTAATGTAGAATGTGACTAGGTGGAAATCTGGAGAAAATATTCATGCTGTTTTGATAGCTGATTTGACCTTTTATATATTATAGCATTCTATGATCCATTGCATTCCTCATCTACACGCTGACCCTTGGTGACATAATCTGAAAGCACAGTGGTAGTTTTCACAAATACGCTGACAACACCCAGCTCTACCTCACCACCACCACCACTCTCAGTTCCTCCATTATTGCCAAATTATCAAACTGCTTGTCTGACATCCAGTACTGGGTGAACAGAAGTTTCCTCCCATCTAAATGTTCTCCTTTGGAGCCTGCTACAAATTCCAATCCCTAGCTACCCATTTCATCCATCTCCCTGGCAACAGTTTGAGCACACACCGGTCTGTTTGCAATCTTGATGTCCCATTGACCCTGAGGTGAGATTCTGACTTCATATTCTTGCCATCACTAAGAGAGCCTATTTCCATCTCTGCGACTTTGCCCCTGTGTCAGCCCATCTTAGAACATAGAACTTAGAACATAGAACATAGAACACTACAGCGCAGTACGGGCCCTTCGGCCCTCGATGCTGCTCCGACCTGTGAAACCATCTGAAGCCTATCTGACCTACACTATTCCATTTTCATCCATATGTCTATCCAGTGACCACTTAAATGCCCTTAAAGTTGGCGAGTCTACTACTATTGCAGGCAGGGCATTCCACACCCCTACTACTCTCTGAGTAAAGAAACTGCCTCTGATATCTGTCCTATATCTATCACCCCTCAATTTAAAGCTTTGTCCCCTCGTGTTGGTCATCACCATCCGAGGAAAAAGACTCTCACTGTCCACCCTATCTAACCCTCTGACTATCTTATATGTCTCTATTAAGTCACCTCTCAGCCTTCTCCTCTCTAACGAAAACAACCTCAATTCCCTGAGCCTTTCCTCGTAAGACCTTCCCTCCATACCAGGCAACATCCTAGTAAATCTCCTCTGAACCCTTTCCAAAGCTTCCACATCCTTCCTATAATGTGGTGACCAGAACTGCACGCAGTACTCCAGGTGTGGCCGCACCAGAGTTATGTACAGCTGCAGCATGACCTTGTGGTTCCGAAACTCAATCCCCCTGCTTATAAAGGCTAGCACACCATATGCCTTCTTAACAGCCCTATTACCCTGGGTGGCAACTTTCAGGGATTTATGTACCTGGATGCCGAGATATCTCTGTTCATCTACGCTACCAAGAATCTTGCCATTAGCCCAGTACTCTGCATTCCTGTTACTCCTTCCAAAGTGAACCACCTCACACTTTTCCGCATTAAACTCCATCTGCCACCTCTCAGCCCAGCTCTGCAGCTTATCTATGTCCCTCTGTATCCTATAACATCCTTCAGCACTATCCACAACTCCACCGACCTTCGTGTCATCTGCAAATTTACTAACCCATCCTTCTACACCCTCTTCCAGGTCATTTATAAAAATGACAAACAGCAGTGGCCCCAAAACAGATCCTTGCGGTACACCACTAGTAACTGAACTCCAGGATGAACATTTGCCATCAACCACCACCCTCTGTCTTCTTTCAGCTAGCCAATTACTGATCCAAACCGCTAAATCACCTTCAATTCCATACTTCCTTATTTTCTGCAATAGCCTACCGTGGGGAACCTTATCAAACGCCTTACTGAAATCCATATACACCACATCAACAGCTTTACCCTGATCCACCTGTTTGGTCACCTTCTCAAAAAACTCAATAAGGTTTGTGAGACATGACCTACCCTTCACAAAACCGTGTTGAGTATCGCTAATCAACTTGTTCTTTTCAAGATGATTATAAACCCTATCTCTTATAACCTTTTCCAACATTTTACCCACAACCGAAGTAAGGCTCACAGGTCTATAATTACCAGGGTTGTCTCTACTCCCCTTCTTGAACAAGGGGACAACATTTACTATCCTCCAGTCTTCCGGCACTATTCCTGTCGACAAAGACGACATAAAGATCAAGGACAAAGGCTCTGCAATCTCCTCCCTGGCTTCCCAGAGAATCCTAGGATAAATCCCATCTAGCCCAGGGGACTTATCTATTTTGACATTTTCTAAAATTGCTAACACCTCCTCCTTTTGAACCTCAATTCCATCTAGCCTGGTCGACTGAACCTGAGTGTTCTCCTCGACAACATTGTCTTTCTCCAGTGTAAACACTTGACAACAAATATCCATTTAATGCTTCCCCTATCTCCTCTGATTCCACACACAACTTTCCACTACTATCCTTGATTGGCCCTAATCTTACTCTAGTCATTCTTTTGTTCCTGATATACCTATAGAAAGCCTTAGGGTTTTCCTTGATCCTATCCGCCAACGACTTTTCGTGTCCTCTCCTCGCTCTTCTTAACTCTCCCTTTAGGTCCTTCCTGGCTAACTTGTAACTCTCAAGTGCCCTAACTGAGCCTTCATGTCTCATCCTAACATAAGCCTTCTTCTTCCTCTTGACAAGTGCTTCAACTTCCTTAGTAAACCACGGTTCCCTTGCTCGACAACTTCCTCCCTGCCTGACAGGTACATACTTATCAAGGACACGCAGTAGCTGTTCCTTGAAAAAGCTCCACATTTCGATTGTACCCATCCCCTGCAGTTTCCTTCCCCATCCTATACATCCTAAATCTTGCTGAATAGCATCATAATTGCCTTTCCCCCAGCTATAATTCTTGCCTTGCGGTATATACCTATCCCTGCCCATTGCTAAAGTAAACATAACCGAGTTGTGATCACTATCACCAAAGTGCTCACCTACATCTAAATTTAACACCTGGCCGGGTTCATTACTCAGTACCAAATCCAATGTGGCCTCGCCCCTTGTTGGCCTGTCTACATACTGTGTCAGAAAACCCTCCTGCACACACTGCACAAAAACTGACCCATCTATAGTACTCGAACTATAGTATTTCCAGTCAATATTTGGAAAGTTAAAGTCCCCCATAACAACTACCCTGTTACTCTCGCTCCTGTCGAGAATCATCTTTGCAATCCTTTCCTCTACATCTCTGGAACTATTCGGAGGTCTATAGACAACTCCCAACAGGGTGACCTCTCCTCTACTGTTCCTAACCTCGGCCCATATTGCCTCAGTAGACGAGTCCTCAAGCGTCCTTTCTACCGCCGTAATACTTTCCTTGATTAACAATGCCACACCCCCCCCCCCCTCTTTTACCATCTTCTCTGTTCTTACAGAAACATCTAAATCCTGGAACCTGCAACAACCATTCCTGTCCCTCTCTACCCATGTCTCCGAAATCACCACAACATCGAGATCCCAGGTACCAACCCATGCTGCAAGCTCACCCACCTTATTCCGGATGCTCCTGGCGTTGAAGTAGACACACTTCAAACCAGCGTCCTGCTTGCCGGTGCCCTCTTTGGAACTTTTAACCCTATCCCTGACCTCACTACTCTCAACATCCTGTACACTGGGACTACAATTTAGGTTCCCATCCCCCTGCTGAATTAGTTTAAACCCCCCCGAAGAGCACTAGCAAATCTCCCCCCCAGGATATTGGTACCCCTCTGGTTCAGGTAAAGACCATCCTGTTTGTAGAGGTCCCACCTACCCCAGAAGGAGCCCCAATTATCCAGGAAACCAAAACCCTCCCTCCTGCACCATCCCTGTAGCCACGTGTTCAACTCCTCTCTCTCCTTATTTCTCACTTCGCTAGCACGTGGCACGGGTAACAACCCAGAGATAACAACTCTGTTTGTTCTAGCTCTCAGCTTCCACCCTAGCTCCCTGAATTTCTGTCTCAAATCCCCATCTCTCTTCCTACCTATGTCGTTGGTACCTATGTGGACCACGACTTGGGGCTGCTCCCCCTCCCCCTTAAGGATCCCAAAAACACGATCAGAGACATCACGAACCCTGGCACCTGGGAGGCAACACACCAACCGTGAGTCTCTTTCGTTCCCACAGAACCTCCTGTCTGTTCCTCTAACTATGGAGTCCCCAATGACAAGTGCTCTGTTCCTCTTCTCCCTTCCCTTCTGAGCAACAGGGACAGACTCTGTGCCAGAGACCTGCACCCTATTGCTTACCCCTGGTAAGTCGTCCCCCGCAACAGTGTCCAAAACGGTATACTTGTTATAGAGGGGAACGAACACAGGGGATCCCTGCACTGCCTGCCGGTTCCCTCTCCCTCCCCTGACGGTAACCCATCTACTTTCTTCTTTTACCTGAGGTGTGACTACCTCCCTATAACTCCTCTCAATAACCTCCTCCGCCTCCCGAATGATCCGAAGTTCATCCAGCTCCAGCTCCAGGTCCCTAATGCGGCTCTCGAGGAGCTGGAGTTGGGTGCACTTCCCGCAGATGTAGTCAGAAGGGACACTAGAGGTGACCCTTTCCTCCCACATTCTGCAGGAGGAACATTTAACTGCCCTAGCCTCCATTCCCACTGAACTAACTTCCCAACTACTGAAAAATAAAAATAAAAAAAACTTGTTAGTTTAGCAATCCAACGGACAGAGCTTTTTTTTGGTTAGAGGAGGAGGATGGGTGGGAGACACTACGTAAGTAGTGTTTTGGGTAAAGCTGTCACTCGAGAACAGCCCCTTCATAAACCACCTTCAACTTACGCTGACCGCACTCCACGTATGCAAATCTCCCTGGAACAGCCAATCAGAAGCTCTGCTCTGCTGCCCTCTTCTGTAGAAAATCCTCATTCATGCCTTTGCTTCCCGTAGACTTGCTCACCCATATTCTACCCACCGTAAACTTGAGGCCTTCCAAAATTGTTGTCCGTGCCTTAACTCACATTAAATCCCATCCCCCTTTCATTGCCGATTGAAGATTGATTAACTATCAGTAAACAGAGTTGGAATAAATGGGGCAATTGCAGGTTGGTGAACTATAACAAGTGGAGTGCTATGTGAATCAGTGCTGGGCCTCATCTATTTACAATCTATATCAATAACTTGGATGAAGGGATTGACTGTTTGAAGCCACATTTGCTGATGATACAAAGATAGGTAGGAAACAAGTTGTGAGGAGGATGCAAAGAGATACAGATAGGTAAGTGAGTGGCAGATGGAGTATAATGTGGGAAAATGTGAGGCAGAAAGAATAGAAAATGGAATATTATTAAAATGGAGAGACTGAAGAATGCTTTTTTAATTATTTTGCAGGATGCAGGCAAAGCTGGCTAGACCAGCATTTATTGTCCATCTCTAAGAACAGAGCAATCTGGGTGTTCTTGTACATGACTAACAAAAAGTCAGCATGCAGGTACAGCAAGTAATTAGGAACGCAAACACAAAGTTGGCCTTTATTGCAAGGGATAGGGAATTAAATTCTTGCTACCACTGTTTTATAGAAGCTAGAAACCTCTCAACCCCGTGGAATGTTTACAAAAGGGTCACATGTTGGTTTACGGTTCTGAGAGATCAGAAGGATCAACTCTTGGGTAAAGAAGACATCAGCTCCTGAAGCTCCAGACCCGTCCCAGAGCAGACAGTGGATGAAAGTTGCTCCGGAAGCGCTCTACTTTCTGAATTCGATTGACAACAAGCTTGACTTGAAATCTACCTGAGAAGTAATGCAAGAGTCATCGATTGTTTCCCCGACCAATGCAGAGAAACCAGCCATATAACCCAGACGCAATTTCAAGGACTCCACTATCTAGTCTTTTCCCTTGAACCACTGACTTCTAACCTTTTGGTAGAATTGATCTATGTTATTTTGTTATATTTTCTGGTGTGTGTGTGTGAGGGTATTTAGAAAGTATTAATTTTACTTCCCTATTTCATACTTTAGGTTAATAAGCTTTGCCTCTCTACTTGATAAGTCTAGTTTTATTATTAATTAATAATTTTATTGCTTATTGAAGAAACCTGGGCATTGAGTGGTCATTCTAAGAATAATAGAGAAACTTTAGCCAGCTATGAAAATTATTTTAATACAAGTTGTGACCCATGGAGAAGAGGGACCAGAGACACACAGTACACTTCTTCCATCTCAGTCATAACATACAGTTGGGGCTCATGAGATTTAACCCAAGATGAAAAGGTATAATTGAAAAAGGGTAAAAGGGAACAACGAGGTTTCTTCTGTAATAAAGTTTATATTAGCATAATGGCTATTTTTGAGCCAAGTGTGTTTTTGAAGCAGCCTGGGTTAAATTGTGATTCTTTAATGACACGCTAACCTTTGCACAATTGGTGAGCACGGGGGAACAGTTACAAATAGGAACTGGAGCAAGAGCTAAGAAAGCAAACGTTCAAAAACTAGTGGCCGAAAAGCTGAACATGGAAGTGAAAGAATCAAAGGAACCTTCGGAATCATAAGATTCTGGTTTACATGGACATGGTTTCAGTCAGAACAGAAGTTTCAGCTAGGATTTTTGGTGAAGGAAAAGGCAAGAGAACGAAAGGAAAGGGGAAAAGAGAAAGCATTTCAGAGGCAGATCGAGCAGAAAGGCAGGAGCGAGAAAGGGAATTGAAGAAACAAAAATTCAAATTTAAAAGGGATTAAGCAGAAGGGCAGAGAAAAGGAACAAGACAAGGGAAACAAACAAGAAGAAAGGGAATAGTAACTTAAAGTGCTGGATGTATAACAACAGGCTATCCTTAACTCTAGGGGAATTGTTGATGGGGAAGATCCTGACTTTAACCCAAAACCCAGTGGAAACTGTTTGAATTTGTGCAAGCCCTCCCAAAGTTTGAGGAAAGGGACATAGAGGCATTTTCATTTCTTTTGAAAAGATTGTTAAGCAGATAGGGTGACAAAAAGGACATTGCTTATGCAAAGCAGATTGACTGGCAGAACTCATGAAATATATCCTTGCTTTCTGAAGAGGCTTCTACAGATTATGAGATGACAAAATATGAGTTGTTCCCCAAAATTAACAGGCAGAAAGTTCCGAATCTCTGGAAACAGTCTGGGCAGGTGTACATAGAATTTGAGAGGGTAAAGCAAATTAACTTTGAACATTGGATATGGGCACTAATGGTAGAGGCCACATATGAGGTTCTTAGGGAAATAATTCTCCTGGAGGAATTTAAAAATCCACTCCCTCCACTAGTAAGAACTCATGAAGAGAATCAGAAAGTTTCAATCGCTAGACAGGCAGGTTAGATCGCTGATTGTTACAAGCTTGTCCACAAGCTCACATCTTTTCTCCATCACCTTCGCAAACCTGAGAAGGATGCATTACTATGTAAGATGGGAGAGTGACATCAAGTAGGATGGGAAGGGAAAACTGGGAATGTACCTCCTCAGACCAGAAAGGAAAATTCTGAGAGTGGGAATTATCAGGGTGGCTCAGGAGAGTGGGATGGCTTAAGTATTCCCATTGCCACAATGTAGGACATCTTCTTGCGAATCGCTGAAAGTTAAGGGGTACACTAAATTGATGCCAAGAAAGAGGCCCAAACCAAGAGTACTACAGACTAAGCTGCAGCACTGACTACAGCTGTAAAGCTAGGTAGGAAAGGTGCTGTACGTGCAGGGGCAGTGAACAAACTACCTGAAAGCTACAGGGAATTCTTGCCAAAAGGAAAAGTAACTCCTTATCCCTCAAGTGAAGCAGGTCAATCAGAGATACAGAGGCAACCCAAACTCTTTTGCTGGGGATAGGCATGATTTAAACCCAATGAGTTCACTAAATGCCAAGGGTTGAGTGAATGGCATCGGTGGGGAGTTTACACCCATACCTTTGTATTGGGTGCACCTAGAATATGCTCTAATGTCTGGAATGGTAGCAGTGGGAGTTGTTTATCATTTTCCTGCAAACAGAGTTGACTGACTCCTCGGACATGATCCGGCTGGACTGAAAATATTTACGGAAAGACCAAGTGAAGTCGAGGAGACAGATCAATTGCGAGAAAATATTCTAAGAATATTTCCTTATGTAGTGACTCAAGCAAAGGCTAAAAGAGTTCCATCATCAGAGTTAAAATTAGCACTACAGATATTTGGCTATCTGAAACTTCCTTTGGGAATTTGGATAATCCAAATGAAATGTTCAGTAAGACTTCTCTGATTGAGGCTCAGCAAGTCAATCCAGGTCTAATTAAAGTGACACAACAGCTCAAAGCTGAAGCAGAAGGAGTTCTGGAATACTACTATTTTAAAAATGGGACTCTGATGAGGAAGTGGAGATCTCCTCATAGACCTGCAGACGAAGAGAGGATGGTGCTTCATCAAGTAGTGGTACTGTCAAAATATTGTCAGGAACTATTAAGGATAGCTCATGAAATTCCTATGACAGGGCACGTGAGGATCCTAATGATCCAAGCACGTATAAGTCAATATTTCTATTGGCCAAGTCTTCACAGGGACATGGAACAGTTTTGGAAAATGTGTCATGTATGTTAGATAGTGGGAAAACCGCAATCTGCAATCAAACTGGCATCACTAATTCCCATGCACGTTTTTGGAGAACAATTTAGTAGGGCGTTGGTAGACCAAAACCAAAAGTAGGACGCCCAATATATACTCACTATTTTCGATATGGTTATTTTGTCCCCAGAAGCCATTCTCTTGAGAACAAATTCTGCCCGGCTAATGATAGCGAAATTCACTTGACATGGATTACTGATAGAGGTCCAATCGGATTAAGCTTCCAATTTCATGTCTAACATTTTTCAGGAAGTTATGAATACACTGGGTATAAGACAGTTCAAGTCCCCAGCATACCACCAACAAACTCAAGGAATTTTAGAACGGTACCATCAGACCCTTGGAACAATGATTAGGGCACTCTGTCAACACTATCCCCATGATTGTGATAAGGGGTTAGAATTTCTTTTCTTTGCCATTAGGGACACACCTAATGAATTTATCGGTTTTCCTCCTTATGCATTAGTTCATGGTGGTGTGACAAGTCCTCTGAAACTAATCAAAGAAAAGTATTTTGTCGAGGGATGAACATTCCATGGTAGATTACCTATCTGGGTTCAAGGAGTAGCTCAGAAATGCCTGCTGGGTGGCTCAGGACTATTTTAAAGCTTCCCAAACAACCATGAAGAAATGGTCAGACAAGTATGCCAAGACCTGAACCTTTCAACCAGTGAATGATGTGTTAGTATTAGTATTCAAAGGCTCCACAATCTATCCTTTTCCCTTGAACCACGGACCTCTAACCTTTTGGTAGAATTGGTCTATGTTATTTTGTTATATTTTGTGGTGTGAGTTAGAGTATTTGGAAAGCGTAATTATTACACTTTCATATTTCATACTGCAGGTCAATTAGCTTTGTATTCTGCTTGATAATCAGCTCGATACTGGGCCAACTAGGTGCAGTACAAATTAATGCTGAGCACAGCCATTTTAGTATGCACCAGAGCCACCGCAGGTATGGAGACAGGTTTTATAATCAATTAGTAATTTTGTTGTTTATTGAAGCAACATGGACATTGAGCGGTCATTCTGAGATTAATAGGTGAACCACAAATTTGACCACATAGCTAGCTGTGAAAAACATTTTAATATATTTTGTGACCCATAGAGTAGTGGGACCAGAGACAGATAGTGCATTCCTCCCATCTCGGTTGTAACAAGGTTGGGCCTATACTCATGGGAGTTTAGAAGAATGAGAGGTGACCTTGTTGAAACACATAAGATTCTGAGGTGCTTGACAGGATTGACGCTGAGAAGATGTTTCCTCATCTGGGGGAATCCGGAATTAGGGGGCACAGTTTAAAAATAATGGGTCTCCTATTTATGATGGAGGTGAGAAATTTCTTCTGAAATGGTTGTTGGTATTTGGAATTCTCTTCCCCAGTTAGCAGTGAGGATTAGATGATTGAAGATATTCCAGTTAGAAAGATTTTAGGATATGGGAGAAAGCAGAAAAGCATAACTAAGGCCACAATCTGATCAGTCATGACCTTACTGAAAGGTAGAGCAGGCTCGAGGGGCTGAATAGCAGAGTCCTGTTTCTGGTTCTTATGTGTTTACCCAGGTGCTTACTGACCTACAATGGTTCCTGGTCAAGAAACGTTGTGATTTCAAACCCCTGCGTGATCTGGTCCCTGCCTATCCCTGTTGTCTGCTTCAGCTGCACAACCCTCCAAGATATCTACCACCGTTAGTGGTCATGCCTGCAGTTGCTTAGACCTCAAGCTCTGGAGTACCCTCCCAATATCTCTCCGTCTCACTACCCTCCCTACTTTCCTCTTTTAAGGCACTTCTTAAAACCCACCTCTTTGATCAGCTTTTGGTCAGCTGACCATATGTATTTCAGTGTCATGTTTTGTTCATACAATGCTCCTTTGTAGTGTCTCGGAATGTTTTATTATGTTAACGGTGCTGTATGAATATAAGTTGTTGTTATAACTACAATCTTTCCTCCCTGATAACATGTTAAAATAGCAATATTGATCTTATTTTAAAAAAATCTTTTCTTGCATACATTGAGGTGTTACCTACGTTGTAACAGGAAATATCGGCACCTAGGAATTGGAAAGGAAGCAAAAACAGAAATTGCTGGATAATCTCAGAGGGCCACTCAGCCTCAATGGAGAGAGACCAGATCAGACCAGACCAAAGTTTCGAGCCTGGATGACTCTTTGCCAAAGCTGAGAGCTGTCAAAGTTAGAAAGGAAGAATCTATTTATGTCTGTGTTGAAGTTCAGTTCTGCTTTGGGCTAGTTTTTACAGTCTAATTTTCTGCTTTCTTCTGATACCTTTTATCTATAATTGTAATTGGTACATTTTTCCAGTATTAAAAACGATGGGCGGGATTTACTCACTACCTCGCTGCGTGTTTTTCGGCGGCGGAAGTGGCCCGCCAGCGGGATCTACCGATTCCGCCATTGTCAACGGGATTTCCCGGTGACAGCACTCCTCGTCACCGGGAAATCCGTGCGTAGGCATGGGATGGGAACTTCCCGCTGCTGTGAACAGCCGGTAAATCCCACTCCATACTTCAAATTATCACAGCTTTGAGTCATGTTTTTTATGTTAGCATTTGAAAAATATGTACAATTATTTGGGAAAAATCTTATTCAAACATATAATCAAATACCATCTGTCATATGCCTTGCATCACCTGTGGCAATATAATGTCCTTCTCCTCTGACACCCAACCAATCACCTTTTAGGAACATAGGAATAGGAGTAGGCCATTCAGCCCTTCGAGCCGATCCTGCCATTTAACGATATCATGGCTGGTCTGTGGTCTAACTCCATATACCTGCCTTGGGTCGATATCCCTAATGTCTTTGCTTAAGAAAAATATATCTATCTCAGATTTAACATTTTCACTGAAGTATTTTCAAAAACTCAAGAACCACGCCATCAGGCTGTTATTCCTTACTAATTTCTACATCATCTGTCTTAACTGCAAACCTATGGTTGTCTTAATTTTTTAAAGATGGTCCTGGCTGTCTCCATACCTGCGGTGGCTCTGGTGCGTACTAAAGTGGCTGTGCTCAGCATTAATTTGTACTGCACCTAGTTGGCCCAGTATCTAGCTGCCAGTTAACTTCTGTGGTTTTGGTTGCAAAACAACTGTGACAAATATTTGGGACAATTTAAAGTGCTGTCTCTCCTTTTTGTTTCCCACTACTCTCCCATTCACGTTCTTTTGCTTGCTTTTTGAAAATAAATCCTCTCACCACCTCCCGCTCTCTTCCCTTTCCTTTCCTAGACTGCTTGACGTGTGTTCTATTGAAATCTATTTCTGAAATTTAAAAAATGCTTTTCCTTCTTTGGTTTCTTCAGCACCTTGGTTAAATCTAATGATGGAGCTTGCATACCTAATTTCGTGACAACACTTTGCACTAGTTATACCAAATGTGTGTCTTTATATAGCTTGCAGGGCCAGGAATAATTCTAGTTTTTTTTAAAGAATGCATGTACTGTTACTTCTTAGAGTGCATTTATTTTATGTGTGCGTAGTAATATGCTAGAAGGAATGTCTATTCGCAAAATGGATTACTTAAATGTAAAATTATCTAAATATTTGTTTGAGTATTTGATCTTCAGTTACTTTATTCTCTGTATTGGCGTTTTCATTACAATTCGAATTGTCTAAAAGAAGGGCCATTGAAACATTAACCAGAACCTTAGGTGTTGCTCAGGACAATCTGTAAATAGAATGGTTGTATGACCTGGATGGAATCTAAAATTCATGACCATTTGTGAATGTGTATTTCCCTTTTAGTAGGGCCACCATCGCAATCAAAATAATTGAAAGTTAAGCAGGCTGAAATATGTGTGGCTGTGTGAGTGTATATAATGCATCTTTACACCCTTCGGCATTGTTCAGGATCTATGGCTATCATTTTCTGAACTGGTGTTTTGTACCAGTTTCAGCATTGGTGATCTCCTGATTGTGCCCAAAGAAATGTAAACTAAGGTTACTTTGAGTTCTTATTTTATTGAAATGAAGAGAATTCATTTGCAAGCGGGGTACTGTATTACATTTCAGAACTGTTGTTCGAGTGATTATATTGCATGGCCTTGGCTATCGCTGCAAGTTCCCATCCTAATGTCGCATCCTGCATGCAAACCACACTATCTTCCCACACTATCACCCACATGAAGAAAACAACAAAAGGAGCATTTTATTTGGGCAGGAAGCAGACCTTTTAAGACAAGGTATTTAATTTGTTTGCTCTACATGTTAAATTATATGGAATTAATTTTTTTATGTTGGAGTTGTCATAAATATTCATTAAGGATTCCTCAATAAAACATGGGCAGCACGGTAGCACACGCGGCTAGCATTGTGGCTTCACAGCGCCAGGGTCCCAGGTTTGATTCCCGGCTGGGTCACGGTCTGTGCGGAGTCTGCATGTTCTCCCCGTGTCTGCGTGGGTTTCCTCTGGGTGCTCCGGTTTCCTCCCACAGTCCAAAGGCGTGCAGATTAGGTGGATTGGCCATGATAAATTGCCCTTGGTGACAAAAAAGGTTAGGAGGGGTTATTGGGTTATGGGAAGAGGGTGGGACTGAGGGCTTATGTGGGTCGGTGCAGACTCGATGGGCTGAATGGCCTCCTTCTGCACTGTATGCTCTATGTATTGATGGAACGATAAAAACAATTTTAAAACTTGATTGTCCTCAAGAATGGTAAACTTGCATATAAAGAAATGAAGCAACGCCACCACCTTTAAGCATCATCCAAAATCACATACTATCCTGACTTGGAAATATATCATTGTTCCTTCATTGTCACTGGGTCAAAATCCAGGAATCTCTACCTGACAGTTCTGTGTGAATATCTTTAACACACGGTCTTTAGCTGTTCAAGAAGGTGACTTATCATCATCTTCGCAATGACAATTAGGGATAGACAATAAATGCTGGTTTTACCTGGGCCGCTCACATCCCTTGAATGAAATGCTGCAAAAATAAAATATTTAATTATTCCTCTCTGGCATTTTGCCAATTACTTTAAATTGGTGTCCTCTGGTTACTGTCCTTCATGCCAGTAGAAACAGCTTCCCCATATGTACACCACAAACCCCTCAATATATTGAATACCTCTATTAAATTTCCTCTTAATCTCCGAAGGAGAACAATCCCTGCCTTTCCAGTCTCTCCACATATCCCTGGGACCATTCTAGTAAACTTCTTAAAAACCTTGACATTCTTGCTCAAGTCTATTGTCCAAAATTGGACAAAATACTCAAGCTGGGCCGAACCAATGATTTATAAAGGTTTACAATGAAGTGGGATAACTGAAATGGCTTCATATTAAGATTGATAATAATACATACATTAATACATTTTAGAATAGACAGAGAAGTGTGAGAATAGGCACAAGCGCTCTTTCTAGGAAATTTAGTCAGTACTATAGGCTTGATGGGATATGTAGCTAGTGCTGCGGGAACCTAGCTAAGAATACAAGTCACAACAATTAATGACCTTCACTGGATGCATAAATGGTAAGAGCAGAGACAGGGAGGCATTACATACTTGTGGAGGAAAAATTAGATTTCTCAATATTTTTTCAATATCACTGTCATATACTATGAAATAGTCTGTGTGTATGAGTATGGGTGTAACTAGTTTAATTATACAAAAGACAGACTGAAAAGGTCAGAACCTCAATAAGAATAGGTGTGAAAGCAAGTGATTTTAGTGGAGATGAACTAAACTAAGATGGAATTCAGAGGGCAGCATGAATAGAAATTTACATTAGGCAGATAAGGGAATGGTTTAAAGTCAATTATTGTATTTCAAAAGGTACATGTATAATTGAGAGGGTGAGACAAAGTAGTAAGTTTACTTTTATTAAGAAAGATTGCTATCAAGCAACATGAAAGATTGGCAAATTCTGAGAAAAGGAGCTTGAAATGAAATGAAAATCGCTTATTGTCACGAGTAGGCTTCAATGAAGTTACTGGGAAAAGCCCCTAATCGCCACATTCCGGCACCTGTTTGGGGAGGCTGGTACGGGAATTGAACCATGCTGCTGGCCTGTCTTGGTCTGCTTTCAAAGCCAGCGGTTTAGCCCAAAGGACTGTAGAAACAATGGAATTAAAGATCAAAGAGAAAAAGCACATTTAAGGGGAGACTGTAAGTGCGGCTATAAGATATTGACAAGATAGTGTTCGCTGGGGACAGGCCTATAAAAACCAGCTGCTGCCACCCTCTGAGAAATGTGTTTTTGTCTGCAAGGCTTTTGGGACAAGCTGTGGCTTTTCCATATCAAATGAGAGAGGAGGAAAAGCCTGTGTAAGATTTCCCCTTATGAGGACTGTTGCCATAAAAGGGGGTTTAGCTTCGAGTTTACTTTACTTCAGGCAAAATCTTTTTGGAAATGTCTGCAGAAGTTGTTGTCCTGACTTCAGATACCTCCTTATAATATACAACTTACAAATCATTGTGGCAACTTGTTCAAGTTTTCCTTTGGGATTTGGGCAGCCTGGCAGTTACCATCTGCTGTGCCATAACATCTTAGATATTAACAATCACCCAGTGAGAGAACAGAAAACATCTGTAGCCTGAACGATCATTAGATTTTGTGACGTATGTAATTGAAGGTTGTAACTAAAAGCTATAAGTATGTTACATAGCCTTGATCAGGGGAAGTAGATTTAAGACTGAGTTTCGGAGGAACGTCTTCACTCAAAGCGTTGTGAATCTATGGAATTCCTTGCCCAGTGAGGCAGTTGAGGCTCCTTCATTAAATGTTTTTAAGATAAAGATAGATAGTTTTTTGAAGAATAAAGGGATTAAGGGTATTGGTGTTCGGGCCAGAAAGTGGAGCTGAGTCCACAAAAGATCAGCCATGATCTCATTGAATGGCTGAACAGGCTCGAGGGGCCATATGGCCTACTCCTGCTCCTAGTTCTTATATGTTCTTATATGGTACCAAGGAGAAACACCCCAGAGAACCAAGCTGTGTTTTTCCCAGCATATGCTTGCAATAGCGCCCTTGCTTACTAGGAGCTCACAGACTCACGATTGCTCAATTTTACCACATCAATCATTAATCCCTTGCTTTTGTTTTCAATGCCTCGGTTTATATTAATCCCACAGACATTTTTAACAGCCTTCTCACTTTTAACTTGGCCTGCCACCTTCAAAGATTTTATATTTGCACCCCCTGATCTCTCTGTATCTGGATCCCCTATTTAATATTGTATCATTTAGTTCATATTGACTCATCGCATTTTGTAACCATAATGCATCTCTTCACACTTCTCTGCATTAAGTTTTATCTATCATGACAGCCTATTCAACTTGAAGTCTGGGTTAGTATCTGCCCCATCACAGCAACAAGATTCATGTAATTTGCAAACTTTTATCAAAGAGAGCTATTACCCTAATACTGACCCCCCCAGGGAGCACTACTGTCTCTTTGCCTCCTGTAGAATCCATGCTCCCACTGCTCCTTTATTCCCATAGGCTTCAGTCCTACTCACAAACATTTGTGATACTTTAGCAGATGCCTGTTGAAAGTCCACGGCCATCCACCCTACTACCTTCATTAGCATATCCATTATTTCATCATATAACGTAGTCAAGTTAGTCAAACACAATTTGCCTTCAGCAAATCTGTACGGCTGCCATTTATTGAGCCATATTTTTCCAAATGACCAATTTTATTTTGATCTTTTGTGGTCTTAAATCCATCATCAGACCCCACCTGAACCACTGGACTGTGTGTGGCCTAGTGGTATACATCACTGACTGGTAAACTACAAACATCTAAGCAATGCTCTGGGGCCCCTAAATCCCACCATGGTAGGTTGTTTTAATCTAAAAAAAAATTGTTCTGTGGCAGGCATGGGTGAGCTGAAAAATGTTCAGGTTCCTCCTGAGGCCTAGTGGCCTAGGTCACTAAACTGGTAAACCACAAATCTGGAATAGTACTCTGAGAGTCCAGACTCAAATCCCACAATGGTAGAAATTGTCCTGTGCCAGGCATGGGTGAGCTGAAAACTTCTTTTTTTCACCAGCCTAAATAGCTCAGTGGGGAGAGTATTTAAAGGCCCCTGGTTCAATCCTGTATTTTGGCACGCTGCCACTCACTGCTTTCCTTCACTATCTGCTAATTCACACTGCTTTTGCTGCTCGTTAGAGTGTAGTGCTAAAACGGTCAGGCTGTGGGTGCGATACGCATACGGGCCAACAACACTAACCTGTCCTAAAACAATCATGAAGGCAGACACAAGCGCTCCTGTAACTGAGCTGGAGGAATTGGCAGACATTGATCAGAACCAATTATGCCTATGGCCATTCTATTCTGAAAAAGCCCAATCTTCATCTGATCTCATAATGCTAAGCAGATTCCAGCATAGTTAGTACTTGGATGGGAGACTGGCTGGGAATAGCAGGTGCAGTAGGCATTTGCTGCCAAAAGAGGATGCTCACATCACCCACTCTCCGCACCATTGGTGGATAGATTTTGGCCGCCTAAGTTAAAGAGCATCAGAAGACTACAAGGTATGGATCACGGATGATTCTGTTTTCCCGATCTTAGTGTCGCTACCATCGTGTTTAGACAAATCCCACAGGAGATTCGACCAAATCCCCTGTGGTGAAAGCAGCATCAGTTTCTCTTGTCATGCGGTGATTCAGGAGGCATAGTTAAGTGAAATAAAGTGATGACTAACTTTCCTGAATCTACGGTTTGCTCAAAACAAAACTTGCATTGATACAGCAACTTTAACATAGGAAGATATGTCAAGGTACTTTAATGATGCATTATATAAAAAAAGATTAACACTGGTCCACACAAAGGAATATTAGGTCAGAAGGATTGGTTTTAATAGATGCCTCAAAGGAGGAGAGGGAAACAGAGAGGTTTCGAGAGTAAAGTTTTAGCCACCTGGGTTGGCCACTTCCCGATTCCAAAATGGATGCCCGCTAAGAAAGCAGGGAAATTTAGCCAGGCACAGGGAAACAAGCAGGTGCAAGGTTTCCTGTGTATTAAGACTTGCAAAGACCCAGACAGAACAGAAACCAGCAACCATCTGCATATTAATGAGCGATCCACAGGAACAATTGGAAACATTAAAGCAATCAAGACCAAACCAGACTCCTTGGTGCCAGTGGGAGCCAGGACAAAGGAAGGTCAACGGACACATAGGAACCGCCCAGCGATCAGGGAACAGCTCCAGTATTGGAGAAATCGATTCAAGCGATTGGGACATGGTCCAATTGATTGGGACCATGTCCGGGGTCCGCCCAAAAGGGCGCGAAGCCCCTGGGGACTATAAAATAGAGTCCCCAAGTTCAATTCGATCTTCTTGGCAGGGTCTCTCAGCAGCTCGAAACAACTCTTGACCGTGACCCTCAACAAGGAGAGACCTGCCTAGCAGCTGCACCAACCAAGTAAGTCTCCAGTCAACGCACACTATGAGATAGGCGCTCCTAGCTAACTAGTCCATACCAGCTTGAAGCCTGCAGACTCAGAATCGAACGAAAGGCCATTGTTCCCCTGACCTGGTGGGCCATTTCCAAAGCTAAATATAGGCCTTTTAGTGTTAGAGATAGTCTAGTAAGTAGAGTTTTATGCATGAGTAGTGATTGACTGTGTATAATAAATGTGTTTTGATTTGAAACTTACTAACTGGTGTATTGAGTTATTGATCAGCACTTGGCTTTGAACCTCGTGGTGGTATCAGAAAGATACCTGGCGACTCTAGAGCAAAGGTTATAAAACAGAGCAATTAAGTGTAAAGCACACTTAGCAACATTTACTGGCAACTCCGCCGGGACGCGACTTAGAAGTGCCCACCCCCCCCCCCCCCCACCCACCCCCCCCCACCCCCCACCCCCCCCCCCCCCCCCACCCCCCACTCCAAGAGAACCCAAAAATTTGAATTGGAAATCCAATTGGGAACAGAAATAACCACACGTGTTCAAGCAGTTCTGATCAATCCTCCAGAATTCGGAAGTGTGTTAATGCATGCGTACTAACAGGGATATAAGATAAAACTGATTTTGTTGCGAAAAACTGTCGGGAGATTGTATTCCGTAAATTAGCAAAAGCCGTACCCGTGTTTGCATCGCCGCTTTATTACCCCTTGTTCCAAATTTATAGAGAACCCACAGACATAGAGAAATGGCAATGAAGGCAATGGAACGCCTTATGAACCAGCGACCAGCCGAGTAGGACAGTGTCCCGTTTGGGAAGTTGAGATTAGTAGGTACCTCAAAGGGAAGGGATGGCCCCTTTGGAGTGACTTTTGTGCAAATGAGGAAACAGGTCCCGGGAGTATAGGACATACTTGGTGGGAGAACCTGAGCGAAATCCATAAAAAGAGCTTAGGGAAAGCTTGCAAGCCGATGGCAATCGTGTCCTGTCTGGCACAATTGCGAGGCACAGAGGAGGTCGTTCGGACGCTCCGCAAAGAGATAGATGAGAGGAATCGAATGAGTAAAGTCGATGTTAGTGAGATCGAGAAAGAGAATGTAGAATTAAGAGGGAAGTTGGCAGCGAAGGACAGAGAGGTGGATGATGCCAAGAGGGCACACCAGTCTTGTCTGGCGCATCTGAGCAGCTTCCAGACCCAATACGATAAGGCTTATCAGGACACACAATGTGCAGTCCTGGTAAGAGAAGAGACAGAGAAACAGGTAGAGGCATTGCAAAAGCAGTGCAGCGATTTAAAAGCAGCATTACAAGCACTCCATGCTGCCACCACGGAACAGAGACAAAGCTCAGTAGATCATGCAAAGTGCCGGAAGCAGATTGCAGAACTGCAGTCTGCAATCTGCAGAATCCTGATCTCTCATGCCACACAGGCAGGACAGAGAGCTTGTGTGAATTATGACCCCTCAGATGAGGCCCATACCGAAAAATGGGTTTTAAAAAGGTTGTCCCGCGCTTCGGAGCAATCTGTTCAGAATAAACCCCCGTTTAGAAAACCCAATGAAGAGCAGACAGAAACAGATATCCAGGCAATTAAAGCACACCAAAACCCTGCATGGGTGAATGAAGGTAGAAACAGCCCCCACAGAAATCTCAGGAATGTTTTAACTGTGGACAATTAGGACACTTTGCACGAGAGTGCAATGCCCCACAGAAAGCACAGAGAGCCCAACAGACAGGAACTCTAAATAGGAATAGGACAAAGCCTATTCATAGTGTTAGCGCCCGTTCAGACCAGGGAGACATGGACGGCACAGACTGACGGTGTTCGGGCTCCCCAACTTGGGTCTGCGACACCCTTTGGGATAGGTCTGGCCGACCGGTCGTTGCAGCAAAAGTACGGGGTCAGCCCGTTGAATTTCTTTGGGACACAGGACACAATACCAACAAAAAGGAAGGACGGTAGAAAGAGGGAAAATCGACCGTGGATATCTAAGGAAATAAGGGAGAGTATCAAATTGAAGGAAAAAGCATATAAAGTGGCAAAGATTGCTGGGAGATTAGAGGACTGGGAAATCTTTAGGGGGCAACAGAAAGCTACTAAAAAAGCTATAAAGAAGAGTAAGATAGAGTATGAGAGTAAACTTGCTCAGAATATAAAAACAGACAGTAAAGGTTTTTACAAATATATAAAACAAAAAAGAGTGGCTAAGGTAAATATTGATCCTTTAGAGGATGAGAAGGGAGTTTTAATAATGGGAAATGAGGAAATGGCTGAGGAACTGAACAGGTTTTTTGGGTCGGTCTTCACAGTGGAAGACACAAATAACATGCCAGCGACTGATAGAAATGAGGCTATGACAGGTGAGGACCTTGAGAGGATTGTTATCACTAAGGAGGTAGTGATGGGCAAGCTAATGGGGCTAAAGGTAGACAAGTCTCCTGGCCCTGATGGAATGCATCCCAGAGTGCTAAAAGAGATGGCTAGGGAAATTGCAGATGCACTAGTGATAATTTACCGAAATTCACTAGACTCTGGGGTGGTCCCGGTGGATTGGAAATTAGCAAATGTGACACCACTGTTTAAAAAAGGAGGTAGGCAGAAAGAAGGAAATTATAGGCCAGTGAGCTTAACTTCGGTAGTAGGGAAGATGCTGGAATCTATCATCAAGGAAGAAATAGCGAGGCATCTGGATTTAACTTGTCCCATTGGGCAGACGCAGCATGGGTTCATAAAGGGCAGGTCCTGCCTAACTAATTTAGTGGAAGTTTTTGAGGACATTACCAGTGCAGTAGATAACGGGGAGCCAATGGATGTGGTATATCTGGATTTCCAGAAAGCCTTTGACAAGGTGCCACACAAAAGGTTGCTGCATAAGATAAAGATGCATGGCATTAAGGTTAAAGTAGTAGCATGGATAGAGGATTGGTTAATTAATAGAAAGCAAAGTGTGGGGATTAATGGGTGTTTCTCTGGTTGGCAATCAGTAGCTAGTAGTGTCCCTCAGGGATCCGTGTTGGGCCCACAATTGTCCACAATTTACATAGATGATTTGGAGTTGGGGACCAAGGGCAATGTGTCCAAGTTTGCAGATGACACTAAGATGAGTGGTAAAGCGAAAAGTGCAGAGGATACTGGAAGTCTGCAGAGGGATTTGGATAGGTTAAGTGAATAGGCTCGGGTCTGGCAGATGGAATACAATGTTGACAAATGTGAGGTTATCCATTTTGGTAGGAATAACAGCAAACGGGATTATTATTTCAACGATAAAATATTAAAGCATGCCGCTGTGCAGAGAGACTTGGGTGTGCTAGTGCATGAGTCACAGAAGGTTGGTTTACAGGTGCAACAGGTGATTAAGACGGCAAATGGAATTTTGTCCTTCATTGCTAGAGGGATGGAGTTTAAGACTAGGGAGGTTATGTTGCAATTGTATAAGGTGTTAGTGAGGCCACACCTGGAGTATTGTGTTCAGTTTTGGTCTCCTTACTTGAGAAAGGACGTACTGGCACTGGAGGGTGTGCAGAGGAGATTCACGAGGTTAATCCCAGAGCTGAAGGGGTTGGATTATGAGGAGAGGTTGAGTAGACTGGGACTGTACTCATTGGAACTTAGAAGGATGAGGGGGGATCTTATAGAAACATTTAAAATTATGAAGGGAATAGATAGGATAGATGCGGGCAGGTTGTTTCCACTGGCGGGTGAAAGCAGAACTAGGGGACATAGCCTCAAAATAAGGGGAAGTAGATTTAGGACTGAGTTTAGGAGGAACTTCTTCACCCAAAGGGTTGTGAATCTATGGAATTCCTTGCCCAGTGAAGCAGTTGAGGCTTCTTCATTACATGTTTTTTAGGTAAAGATAGATAGTTTTTTGAAGAATAAAGGGATTAAGGGTTATGGTGTTTGGGCCGGAAAGTGGAGCTGAGTCCACAAAAGATCAGCCATGATCTAATTGAATGGCGGAGCAGGCTCGAGGGGCCAGATGGCCTACTCCTGCTCCTAGCTCTTATGTTCTTATGTTCTTATCCCGCACCACAATTAATTCCTCCACCATGTTCCAAAAAGACACGTGGCCCACTACAGACACCATCACCATCAGCGGCTTTACAGGCCACTCACAGCAGGGACACATCACAGCCCCTGTCTCCATGGTGGCCTGGCCCGCGATCGGGGCCCACCGATCGGCAGGCGAGCCTGTGCCGTGGGGGCACTCTTTTCCTTCCGCCTTCGCCATGGTCTTCACCATGGCGGAGGCGGAAGTGATCCCCTCACCTGCGCATGCGCGGGGATGGCGTCAGGAGCCGCTGATGCTCCGGCACATGCGCGAATTACGCCGGCCGGCGAAGTCCTTTTGGCTCCGGCTGGCATGGCGCCAAAGGCAGTCTACGCCAGCTGGGGCGGGCCTAGCCCCTCAATGTGAGGGCTTGGCCCCTAAAGGTGCAGAGACTTCCGCACCTTTGGGGCGGCCCGACACCAGAGTGGTTCACGCCACTCCGTCACACCGGGACCCCCCGCCCCACCGGTAGGCGAGAATCCCGGCCAAGGAGTGAGGTCATGGAGAGATTTGTTACAAGGGTGAGAATTGTAAACTTGTGTGGCTTCACATTAACCTCCACTACTCAACATATTGGTCAAATCTTGGTACTTGACTTGATTATTTCAATCACCTTTATAGAATCCGGGTGAACGAAGTGAGACACGTACCAGTTCTGAATAGTGGATCATTCATCACACATTTTACAAGCTAGGTGGACATTATGAGTTGCAACACAGTAAAGCTCACTCTTTACTGTTCCGCAAACACTGCCAGGATATTACAACACTGGTTGGAGGCAAGGTAAAGCTCACTCTTTACTGTTCCCCAAACACTGCCAGGATATTACAGCACTGGTTGGAGGCAAGGTAAAGCTCACTCTTTACTGTTCCCCAAACACTGCCAGGATATTACAGCACTGGTTGGAGGCAAGGTAAAGCTCACTCTTTACTGTTCCCCAAACACTGCCAGGATATTACAGCACTGGTTGGAGGCAAGGTAAAACTCACTCTTTACTGTTCCCCAAACACTGCCAGGATATTACAGCACTGGTTGGAGACAAGGTAAAGCTCTTGCTAATCAGTTGCCTGGGTTTCTACTATTGTTGTCCAATAAGGGCACCTCTGTTGCTCGCAGGTGCAACTCTTGCACTAACAGAGTTCTGTGTGCCAAAAATGCAGTTGTGTGTGCTGGGTGAAGGAGGGATCAACTAGTGGAATAGCTGAAGCTGTCACTGGTCTCATCCTAGGATGATTACACAAAGAGATCACATGAAACAAAATACTCTGCCGGGTTTGTGCTTATTTGCTGGTTAACCTTATTCATTGATCGGCCATTTTATAATAATATTCTTTATTGCCACAAAAAGGCTTACATTAACACTGCAATTAAGTTACTGTGAAAAGCCCCTAGTCACCACATTAAGGCGCCTGCTCGGGTATGCAGAGGGAGAATTCAGAATATCCAATTCACCTAACAAGCACGTCTTTCAGGACTTGTGGGGGGAAACCGGAGCACCAGGAGGAAACCCGCACAGTGACAGGAAGAACGTGCAGACTCCGCACAGACAGTGACCCAAGCTGGGAATCGAACCTGGGACCATGGAGCTGTGAAGCAGCAGTGCTATCCATTGTGCTACCATGCTGTCCTATATATCTTATGGCCCAAATCACACTGAAGCATCTCTGCATCCTCCTCACAGCTCAACCACCCAAATTTGTTCAATCTGCAAATTTGGAGATATTACATTTTGCTCCCTCATCTATATCATTAATACACATTGTGAATAGCTGTGGTCCCAGCACTATCTCTTCGGTACCCCATTAGTCACTGCCTGCCATTTGGAAAAAGACCCATTTATTCCTACTCATTGTTTCCTGTCTGCCAACCAGTTTTCTCTCCATCTCAAACACTGCAGCCAATCCCATGTACATTAATTTTACAATTTAATCTCTTATATGGGACTTTGTTAAAAGCGTTCTGATAGTTCAAATAAACCACATCCCCTGGCTCCCCCTCATCAATCCGATAAGTTACATACTCAAAGGATTCTAGTCGATTTTCCAAGCATGTTTTCTGTTTTGTAAATCTACGCTGACTCTATCCAATTCTGGCACTGTTTTCCAAGTGCTCGGCTATTAAAATGAGACCTTGGTGTCCTTGTGCATTAGTCGCTCAATGTATGTGTGCAGGTACAGCAGGCATAAAAAAAGTAAATGGTTTGTTGGCCTTCATAGTTAGAAGATTTGAGTAAATGAGTAGGGATGTTTTACTGCAATTGTATAGGGCATTGGGGCATAGCTGGAATTGTGTGCAGTTTTGCTGTCCTTATCTGAGGAAGGGTGTCCTTGTTGTGGAGGGAGTGCAGAAGTGGTTTACCAGGCTGATTCCTGATATGGCGAGACTGTCACAAGAGAAGAGACTAAATCGGTTAGGATTATATTCATTGGAGTTTCGAAGAATGAGAGGGTGGTCTCATAGAAACGTATAAAATTCTAACAGGATTAGACAGGGTAGATTCAGAAAGAATGTTCCTGATGGTGGGGGAGTCCAGATCCAGGAGTCATAGTTCGAAGATAAGGGGTAAACCTTTTAGGACTGAGGTGAGGAGAAATTTCTTCAGCCAGACAGTGGTGAATCTGTGGAATTCACTACTGCATTAAGTAGTTGAGGCCAAAACGTTGTGTAATTTCAAGAAGCAATTAGATATAGCTCTTGGGGCTAAAGGAATCAAGGGATATGGGGGGAAGGTGGGATAAGAGTATTGAACTTGATGATCAGCCATGATCATAATGAATGGTGGAGCAGGCTCGAAGGGCTGAATGGCCTCCACCTGCTTCTATTTTCTATGTATGATTCTATGTATGTAAATCTTTTACAATGGACTCTAGAATTTTGCCCACTACTGGCATCAGGCTGGCTGGCCTATAATTCCCTGTTTTCTCTCTACCTCCCATTTTAAATGTAATGAAAATTGCTTATTGTCACAAGTAGGCTTCAAATGAAGTTACTGTGAATGGCCCCTAGTCGCCACATTCTGGCGCCTGTTTGGGGAGGCTGTTACGGGAATTGAACCATGCTGCTGGCCTGCCTTGGTCTGCTTTCAAAGCCAGCGATTTAGCCCTGTGCTAGTGGGGTTACATTAGCTACCTCCCAATCTGTGAGAATTGTTCCAGAATCTTAAAAATTGTGGAAGATGACCACCAATGCATCCACTATTTCTAGAGCCACTTCCTTAAGTTCTCCGGCATGTAGATTATCAGGCCCTGGAGATAGACTGGCCTTCAATCCCATCAATTTCCCCAGCATCATGAAATGAAATGAATGCAAATCGCTTATTGTCACAAGTAGACTTCAAATGAAGTTACTGTGAAAAGCCCTTAGTCGCCACATTCCGGAGTCTGTTCGGGGAGGCTGGTACGGGAATTGAACCATGCTGCTGGCCTGCCTTGGTCTGCTTTCAAAGCCAGCTCTTTAGCCCTGTGCTAAACCAGCCCCAGAAATGAAAATCGCTTATTGTCACGAGTAGGCTTCAATGAAGTTACTGTGAAAAGCCCCTAGTCGCCACATTCCAGCGCCTGTTCGGGGAGGCTGGTACGGGAATTGAACCATGCTGCTGGCCTGCCTTGGTCTGCTTTCAAAGCCAGCTCTTTAGCCCTGTGCTAAACCAGCCCCAGAAATGGAAATCGCTTATTGTCACGAGTAGGCTTCAATGAAGTTACTGTGAAAAGCCCCTAGTCGCCACATTCCAGCGCCTGTTCGGGGAGGCTGGTACGGGAATTGAACCGTGCTGCTGGCCTGCCTTGGTCTGCTTTAAAAGCCAGCGATTTAGCCCAGCATGCTAAACCAGCCCCTAAATGAAATAAAAATCGCTTATTGTCACAAGTAGACTTCAAATGAAGTTACTGTGAAAAGCCCCTAGTCTCCACATTCCGCCGCCTGTTCGGGGAGGCTGGTATGGGAGTTTATCTACCAATACTGATTTCTTTCAGTTCCTCCCACTTACTGTGACCCCCATTATTTTGGTATGTTATTTGTGTCCTCCTTTGTGAAGACAGAACCAAAGTATGTATTCAGTTGGTCAGCCTTTTCTTTGTTCCCCTTTATAAATTCCCCTATTTTTGACTGTAAGGGGCCTACATTTGTCTTCACCAATCTTTTTCTCTTCACATAACTATAGTAACTTTTACAGTCAGTTTTTAGGTCCCCTACAAACTTACTCAATTTTCCCCTTTTTAATCAATTCCCATGTCCTCCTTTGCTGATGCTCCCAAACCTTGGGTCTGTTGCTTTTTCTGGCCAATTTGTATGCCTCTTCCTTGGATCTAATACGATCTCTAATTTCACTTGTAAGCCATGGAGTGATGGAGAGTGCTGAGAAGAACATCCGAAAACATCAGAGCGAACAGAATGGTGCGGCCTACCAGTTAGGGTGAGAAGCTGTGGGCAGCAGTGGTGCCAAACGTAAAGACACCGGTCTAAATTGGGAAACAAATACAGAAGCTGGTAGAGTTAGAGATTCGGGAGATTGAATCAACAGTCTAGTATCAGTACAGAGTGTTACAGGTGTGGGGGAAATTTCTCCCTTGAGAATTGCAGGTTAAAGGAAGCGGAATTCTTCGTGTGCCACCTGAAGGGCCATTAGAGGCACAGAAAGCAGAGCTGCATATTAGCAGTTCAGCATCAGTACATAGTGTTGAAGGTTTTTCTGTGAGTGATTAGACCGTTGTTTAGATGAATAATGTGAATACAGACAAGGTAGCCCTCATTACAGTGGTATTATTGCTCAATGGCTGTTAAGAATGGAAGTCGACATGGGAGCACCTGCTACCATAGTAGGGGAGCAGATCTACAGATGTCTGCAGGAGGGGTTCAGCCTCTGAATTTTCAGAGTACATCAGCTAGATTGGCTACCTCCATGGGTAGTGTGGGGGGAGGGGGGGGGGGTTGTGGAGGGGGCGGATAAAGCAATAAAGATAGTGGGATGACTGAAACGCCTGTGAGCTATGGGCAACAATCTGCCCAATTTCCACTAATCATTGCATCTGGCCACAGACCAAGTCTAATGGCCGTGTCTGATTCCAAGAAATTATACTCAACTGCTTGGAAATTTTCACAATTGAGAAAGAAGGCCTGCATGAAGTAATGTGGAAGTATCCAGAGGTGGTTCAAGATGATCTTGGAAAAATTAAACGCTTAAAGGCAAAAATTCACATAGACCCAGAAGCCACTCCAAAACTTTACAGGTCTACAACTGTGCCCTATGCTTTGTTGGAGAAAATCAAGTCTGAGCTAAAATGACTGGAAAAACTGTGTATCATCCAGCCAGTCCAGTTTGCAGAATGGGCAGCCCCCATAGTGCCTGTGGTAAAACCAGATAAAACAGTCTGCAACTATAAATTAACAGGAAACCAAGCAGCAAATCTGGACAAGATACCCTCTACCAAAGATAAAGGGTTATATTTTTTAAGTTTAATTTGTTTACGGGATGTGGGCGTCGCTGGTTAGGCCAGCATTTATTGCCCATCCCTAGTTGCCCTTCAGCAGGTGGTGGTGAATTACCTTCTTGAACCGCTGCAGTCCTTCAGGTGTAGACACACCCACTGTGCTGTTAGGGAGGGAGTTCAGGATTTTATCCCAGCGACAGCAAAGGAACAGCAATATATTTCCAAGTCAGTGTGGTGAGTGACTTGGCAGGGAGCCTCCAGGTTGTGGGGTTCCCAGGTATCTGCTGCTCTTCTCCATCTAGATGGTAGTGGTCATGGTATTGGAAGGTCTGCTGAAGGAACCTTGATGAGTTACTGCAGTGCATCTTGTAGAGGGTACACACGGCTGCCACTGTTCGTCAGTGGTGGGAGGTTTGAATGTTTGTGGAAAGGGGAGCAATCAAGCGGGCTGTTTGTCCTGGATGGTATTGAGCTTCTTGAGGATTGTTGGAGCTGCACTCATCCAGTCAAGTGGAGAGTATTCCATTACACTCCTGACTTATGCCTTGTAGATGGTTAACAGGCTTTGGGGGGGTCAGGAGGTGAGTTACTCTCCGTAGGATTCCTAGCCTTTGGCCTGCCCTGGTAGCCACAGTACTAATATAGCTAATCCAGTTCAGTTTCTGATCAATGGTATCCCCCAGGATGTTGATTGTGGGGGGTTCAGCGATGGTTATGCCATTGAATGTCAAAGGGCAGTGGTTAGATCCTCTCTTGTAGGAGATTGTCATTGCCTGACACTTGTGCAAGATTCGCTGGAGGACATTCATATACAAAATTAAATATGAGCCATGGATATCAACGGTTGCAGTTGACAATGCTTCCAGACGCTACGTGGCTATTAACACCCATAAAGGATTATACCAATATATATGCTTGCCTTTCGGCATTTGATCAGTTTGTGCCATATTTGAAAGAACCAAGGAAAGTTTATTACAGGACTAGCCACGTGCCATTGTGTATTTGGATGATGTATTGATTATTGGAGCAACTTGGCTCATCTCGAAGAAGCATTGGGAAACTTTCAGGAGGTGGAGATTCGCCAGCGAAGTAGCTTACCTCAGTTGCCATGTGGATGCCCAGGGATTGCATTCTACAGAGGACAAACTAAGAGCAATAAAGAAGGGGCCTTGGATTTCAAATCATTCCTGAGGATGCTTAATTATTGCAGGCGTTACCTTCCCAATCTGTCAACACTATTGGCTCCTTTACACGTGTTACTTTAGAAACACCAGAGATGATTCTGGAAAGCACCACAGAGAGAAGGATTTAATAAGGTCCAGCAACTATTACATTTATCTTGCCTACTGGTACATTTTGACCCGTCTAAGAAGTTGATGCTGACATGCGATACCTCCCCATATGGTGGTGGGACAGTTTTATCTCACAAAATGGATGATGGGTCTGAGAGGCCTATTGCATACATGTCAGTAACCCTTCCAGAAACTGAGAAAGGTTATTCACATATGGAAAAAGAAGGACTACCTGTTGTGTACAGAGTGAGAAAGTCCTACCAGTATGTCTATGGATGGCATTTTACTGTGTAACGGATCACAAGCCACTGTTGGGTCTTTTCAAAGGAGGACCAGGCTATTATGCTGATTTCTTTGGCCAGGATTCAGTGCTGGGCATTGATCTTGTCAAGCTATGAATATACATTTGCACACTGACTGGGGACATAAATAATTGGTTGCCTTCCACTGCTAAAGAATACATCCCCCCTCCCCTGCACAGTAGTGCAAGAAAACATGATGGTAATGAATTTCCCAGACGTTTTGCCAGTGTCAGCACAGCAAATAAAATGTTAGACCTGGGAAGACATGCTGTTATCAAAGATAAGGTAGAAAATATTATAGGTCGGCAGAATGAAATAATTTCCAAAGTCATGAAGCCCATCCCCATTAGGAAAGATGAGCAAAGCTGTGAGGATGGCATCGTCCTACGGGAGGTGACAGTAAATGTCCCTTTGCAGTGGCAGGAATTTATCCCGGTAGAGTTGCATGGTGCCCACCCAGGCATGCCAAAAATGAAGATTGCCAGAAGCTAGGTTTGGTGGCCCGCCATCAATGCCGATATTGAGAGATTAGTGAAGCACTGCCATCAATGCCAGATACAGCAGACGCTATCTGCTATGGCCCCTTCACATAATGGAATGGCTTTTACAAATGCTGAATTTCAAAGCTTTGTGTCTTCCAAAGGGATAAAGCACATTAGAACACCGTATCATCCCTCAACCAATGGACTAGCTGACCGAACAGTCCAGACTTGCAAGGCCAGATGAACGAAACAGTCAGCTGCATCTTTGGAAAGTAGCTTGTTTCCTCTTAACATATCGAACCACCCCTCACTCAACCACAGATATATCTCCAACAGAACTATTGATGGGTCGATGTATAAGGACCAGCCTAGGCCTGGTATTCCCAACTTTAGCGGGGAGGATAGAGGCAATACAGTGCAACCGAAAGAGGAAACATGATTTGACTAAAGATGCAAGATAGTTTGAAATAGATGACACAGTTTATGTGAGAAATTTCGGGAGTGGCCCAAGCTGGGTTCCTGGAATTGTTGTGGCCAGGAAGAGGACCGTTACCTTTTTTTTGGAAAATATTTTACTGAAATGAAATGAAAATCGCTTATTGTCACAAGTAGGCTTCAAATGAAGTTACTGTGAAAAGCCCCTAGTCGCCACATTCCGGCGCCTATTCGGGGAGGCTGGTATGTGAATTGAACCCGTGCTGCTGGCCTGCTTTGGTCTGCTTTAAAAGCCAGCGATTTAGCCTTGTGTTGAAGCATTTGTAATTTTCACAGTTTGCAGTTTAACACTTTAACATTCCTTAAACAACCGCTCGGGCCGACACACGCAAAAAAACCCAAAAACGTTCCCTACTACTCTGCCCTATTTCCTAATTACCCGTGTACTAAGTTCCCTGTCCTTCTCTTACACTGCCATGCTCCCATTTGCCCCCCCCCCCCCCCCCCCCCCCCTTCGGGCAAACCCCTGGGATGAACCTCTCAACGCGAACTTAATCTTTTCCAGCCTGAGAAACCCTGCCATGTGGGTGACCCACACTCCTAACTTTGGAGGCTCTGAGTCTCTCCATCCCAACAAAATCTGGGTCCGGGCCACCAGGGAGGAGAAGACCAGATCATCGGCCTCTTTCCCCTCCTCAGCCCCCGGATCTTCCGATACCCCAAATATTGTCAATTCTGGACTCAGAGTCACCCTCCCTTCCAGGACCTCTGACATGACGTCCGCAAATCCCTGCCAGAATCCCCTCAACTTCGGACATGCCCAGAACATGTGTACATGATTCACCGGGCTTCCCCCACAGCGAACGCACCTATCCTCCACTTCCTCAAAAAACCTGCTCATCCGGGCTACCATCATGTGGGCCCTATGAACCACCTTGAACTGGATCAGGGTAAGTCTGGCACAAGACGAGGATGAATTAACTCTCTTCAAAGATTTTCCCATTATTCGATTTCCAACTCTCCTCCCAGCTCCTCTTCCCACTTCCTCTTCACCTCTCTGATAGAGACACCTTCCCACTCCATCAACTCCTTATACATCTCCGAGACCCTCCCCTCCCCAACCCACATGTTTGACATGACCTTATCCTGTAGATCTCCCCAGTGGCAGGCGAGGAAAGCTTGTAACTGGCCTACAAAGTCCCGTACCTGTAGGTAGCGAAACGCGTTCCCACCCAGCAACGCAAACTCCTCCTCTAATGCCTCCAGGCTCGGGAAACCCTCCTGAAAGAAGAGATCCCCAAATCTTTCAATCCCTGCCCGCTGCCACCTGCTAAAGCCCCAATCCAACCCCCCCAGAACAAACCGGTGAATTATCACAGATCGGTGACCACACTGACTCCCCCTCCAGTCTCATGTGTTGTCTCCATTGTCCCCACACCCTCAGCGCTGCCATTACCACTGGGAATACCAAGCTGGTGAGAACGGCAGGGGCACATGACCATTACCTTATGAAGTGCGTTTACAAGACAGGGTTTTGAAAATCACGTGGACCATCTGCGTGGGCGAGAGGAATCCCAGGAGCTAGTGTTACAGCCTGATTCTTTGTTGCCAGCTGGAGGTGTTGTTGACTGCTCGAGAAATGGAAATTTCCAATCTGCCTGTGACAGAGGAGGTTGAAGCATCAGTTCCAGAAGAGAGACCTCTAGCGTGACAGTTTTTACTCAGAGTGCCCAAACAGAAACACCCCAGTCGGTGGAGTTGTGCCCAGGAAGCAGAAGGCACTGGGGAGGCTAGTTTTTGCAGATTAAAAATGTTCATTGTTGTAAATTATGGGGAGCTGTATAAGTTAACTTTCATTCTGTATAGTAAGGAACATAGAGGGGATGGATGTAGCAGCCAGCCCCTTTAAGGGGCCTTTTTCTGACCTCATCCAATCGGCAATTAGTGCATGGGATCCCCCAAGCAGCTCAATTAGATCCTAGGGACATGATTGGGAACACTGAATCAGCATCACCCTGTAAATAGCTGTAGTTTAAATAAACGTTTGTAGTTTGTTCATAACTGACGCAGCCAGGTTATTACAAATGTAATTTGTAAAATCGAGAAGATTTCTTGTGGCTATGACCGGAGGCAGGCATCAACCTGGGGCTCAGCGTGCACACTTCTTTCCCAACATCCACTCTATCCAGCCCTCGCAGTATCCTGTAAGTTTCAATAATATCCCCCCTCAGCCTTCTAAACTCCACGAGTACCCAGAGTCCTCAACCGTTCCTCATACAACAAGTTGTTCATCCCAGGGATCATTCTTGTGAACCTCCTCTGGACCCTTTCCAAGGCCAGCACATCCTTCTTTAGATACGGGGCCCAAAACTGCTCCCAATACTCCAAACGGGGTCTGATCAGAGCCTTAGATAGACTCCATTTCTCCTTCCAAATTGCATAACCTCACACTTTTCTACATTGTATTCCATCTGTCACTTCTGCCACTTCTTTGCCCACTCTCCCAGCCTGTCCAAGTCCTTCTGCAGCCTCCCTGCTTCCTCAAGACTACCTGTCCCTCAACAGATCATTGTATCATCTGCAAACTTAGCAACAGTGCCTTCAGTTCCTTCTTCCAGATCATTAATGTATATTGCGAAAAGTTGTGGTCCCAGCACCGACCCCTATGGCACACCACTAGTCACCGACTGCCATCTTGAAAAAGATACCTTTATCCCCACACTCTGCCTTCTTCATTCAGCCAATCCTCTATCCATGCCAGGATCTTAACCTTAACACCATGGGCTCTTAACTTATTTAACAGTCACCTATGCGGCACCTTGTCAAAGGCAGTATGTGCCATGTCACACTGTTCAGTGTTGAATACATATTGTTCATATGTAACATTCACTTGGGGTTCAAAATGTGCATTGAAAGCTCTCAAAATCTCTGTTGTCATTTTTCTTTGCTCATCTGTTAGATTTAGGGTGATATACACTTTGTAGCAGTGTTAACAGTGTAACTACTCTAATAATGGGGCTATGTCCCCACGCCGGCATGAAAAGCAGTGCCAACCACTCCGGCGTCATCGGTCCCCAATAACGAATAATGCTCCACTTCCTAGGGGGCTAGGTTGGTGCGGAGTGGTCTCCGCAGCTCCAGCCAGCGCGGAACGGCCCGCGCGACTTCGCGCATGCGCGGAACGGACGGCGTGATTCTGCGCATGCCGAAGGGCCGGCTTATTTCCGTGCATGCGCGCTACAGCTGGCACATTTCCGCGCATGCGCAGGGGTTTCCTTCTCTGCACCAGCCCCCGGGCAATATGACGGAGCTCTACAGGGGCCCGGCGCGGAATAAAATAGGCCCCCACGGAACCAGCCCGCCCCCCCGATCGGTAGGCCAGGTCACCGTGGGGAAACCCCGGGGTCGGATCCCCCTGAATCCGCTCCAGGACGGCCCCCGCAGACTCACCTTCCAGGTCCTGCCGTGTGGGACATGGATAACCCACGCCGAGGCGACTCAGCCAAATTGGTCAGCCACTCGGCACATCGGGGCCCGGAGAATCGCCGGGGGGGGGCGCTGTCAACGGCCCCCAACCGGCACGGCGGGAACCCCACGGGTGCCCGAGAATCGACGGGGGAGAATGGGAAAGCCGGCAGCGGGGCGCAATTCTTCAGTCCCCCATGGGGTTTGGAAAATTTATTGCAGCCAATTTTACTCACTCAGAATTTACTTGCAGCCTATGTCTGTTTCCATTTTCTCTGCAGCCAGTAATTTTACTGACAGACTGTATGTGCTTTTCTTTTGTCTTTTTTTTGTGCAGCCAGTAATTTAACTTACAACCTGTGCCAGCTTTTATTTTGTCTTGTGCATTCTTTGTCTGTTTCCCTTTGTTCTTTTCAGCAGCTATTTGCAGATTTTGACCCTTTCTGTGTTCTTGTGTTCTGCTCCTTTTGCACATTTCACAAATATATTTTTAAAAACCACATTCTGACCACATGTTGCAAGAATAAGGACAGCAGACTTCATTAATGTGTCACTGTGAGAGGCTTTTATTGAGCTTACCACAAGATGACTGCCTCCAAGAGGCAGAATCAATGGCATGATCATCTGACTTCAGAAAGCCTGAGTTGTCAATCTGACAGGTTACATTTCAAAACCCAAACAAGTTGGATTCCTATGAGCCTCGGCATCACCCAAAATGCTGCTTTGTAGTCATTGCAGGATTTGTCCTGGGAAGGGTTAAAAATGGTGTCTGGTCGTCCAGCCCGCCAGCTTCCTTCCCAGCCTCGCTGCATCATTGACTGGGCCCTACAGCTCCTCTGCATTTATTGACCAGCCGCCACAAGCCATTCTTGCTGCAAATGGAAGTGCCGTCGACTTCTAGATCTGCCACCAGGAGCTGCACTGGCACGATTGAATTCTACACATGTGCAGGGCCATTTGTTACTGGGAGTGAAACACTGAAAGTCTATGGCTGTGTCATTAAATTAACCAATGTCGGGTTTCTGCATTGATAGGAAAATCAGGCAGGTTAATAAAATAGGCCTCAAATTTTTAATTGCTCATTTTGCACTATCACCAAAGACCAAGTTGATGCCATCTCTCTAAAGATCTGTAAGATTTTCATTTTCTGTTTCTGAAATCTACACTTTCCAAGGGGGTGGGGTTTCTGCACAGTGATTTTGACTTTTTGCCACATGCCCCTTTCCAAGATGAAAGTTGCTAATTTAGCACAGACCAGGGATTAAAACTGGTTCAATATCTCACCAGGTGATGTACAAGTATTTAACAATTAAGCCACTGGGGCAACTCTCCAAATTCCTTTTTAATTCTTTGATATGGATCATCGGATTTTAAGGACTTCACTTGAAAGCTGGCAAAAATGTTAAGCTACTTATTTACATGATTCATGGTGAGAGGTCATATTGAAACAAGTGTGTGTTAATGAACAACAGGAAATGGATTCTCTGCCTCAGGAAACACAGTTATAATTTAATCTAAATTCACATATATAATCCACAATTTAACTGTCAGTTTTGGCTCAATGGTAGCCTTTTCTTTGAGTCAGAAGCATATGGGTGAAAAGTGCACTCCATGCAGCATCGAGGCTGATACTCTCTGTTGTACTGTGTCATGGGTGCTGTTTTTTTCAGATAAACTGTAATAATGGAAGTTTCCTTCCTTGGTGGAGATTATTGATGCAGTTGGGTCTTTACAACAAGCAGACAGCTGCCGTGGTTACTGTACTTTCCTGCCCCTAGGCCTCAAATCGGCAGATTTATTAAAATCAGCACTCTGAAATTGCACCTCTCGGTTGCTAGTTGAGTGTCATGAATACTGCGCTACATATTCCACATCCCATGGAGTTTCAGCAGTGTCCACCTAATAAGTGCTAAACTCAAATCCATTTGTCACGTGACTGCTAATGCCTTTCCTCTTCATGGACACCATGGCGTGAGACCTCACGGAATGGGGGTGTAGGCAGCAGTTAATGGCTGACTCTGTGATCCATGCTGTGAGCCTCTAAATCAGAGGTAAAGCCTTGCAGATTTCCCTATGCGGGTAAAAGTTTGGGTTCCAGCATGCATCCCCAGGGATTGTTGAGTAGTAGTGTCAGCTCGGCTCACTTGTGAGTGTTCTTACCTCTCAGTCAGCTGTGGGATCAAGCACTTGAGTAGCTAACTCAGACTGACAATGCAGCGCAGCACTGAGGGAGCTATTAAATGGAGTTCATTTTCTTTCATTAGCTGACTGTTTTATTTTTGATGGCTTATCTCCACCTTGTCCCATTCTTTCAGCATTTTCATTCTAAGCTACTTCCGCATATGCAGTTCGTTTTCTTTGCTTGCCTCAGTATCAGTGTGGTTAATTTCTGAGGCTATTTAGCCGAGGCATTCTAAAAACCACTACTTGCAGATAATTTGATTTCAAATAACATAGTGCTCTCTTTGTTTGTAATAAATTGTCCCAAACTAAACCATCTAAAGCTCTTGCTTGTTCAAGCATGGTTTCTGTGCTAATCTGATTTCATAAACTATTTATGTATAATTACTCCCAATGCATTGTGAGACAGTTACGTGAACAGAGCTCAGATTGATAATTTTCAGTTTCATTCACATTATCATGTGTTGCATTCTATTAGATGACAACTTAATATGGACAATAACTAATCATGCAAGAATATGGAAAATGCTGCTGGCCTGACAGCAATTACATGTATAATATTGCTACTTCTACTATAGTTAATGCTAGCTATTATTTGTCAAAAAATGCTAATTTAAAGTATCAGTTGAATAAACTAAATTGATTGGACTGTAATGTCTGTGATGGATAATAGCTGACGAGGTTGGATGGGTAACTTGCCGACAAAACCACCAAGTAATAGAAAGTTGCACTCCGATCTTCAAAACCCAAGGGGCTATATTGTGTGTTTTTGTACAGTTGTGTGAGTTTGTGGCAGTAAGTCTTCCCTACAGGTATACAAGGTGGAAGGTCATGCTGGAGTAGACCTTGTAGATTTAATGCCTCATTAAATGCTTTACTCATCAAAATGGAAAGTGCAAAGAAGACACAATCCAGTTCAGCAACTTCCAAGAATTTCAGTACCCTTGCATCAATTATTAACTTGCGCCAAAGTGCTTCTTTGTAACTTGACTGAACTTTAACCTGCTCCCACTGATTTAGAAATCCCTTTTTCTTCCATGGAGCTACCATACGGCACTGACTGGGCAATGCAAATGGAGCAGCGGAGCAGCAACGTGGACGATTTCCCTGTCAATGTATTTTCTGTGACTCCCTGTCAGCCGGGAGCCCCTGGGGTCCAGGTGTCAGATGGTGACAAGGCTGGGGCCACCTTGCTATTCTCTGGTGTCTTTTTGGTTCTGGTGGGCATAACTTTCACAATAATGGGCTGGATTAAATATTACGGTTATACTTATTTAGAATGGACACAGTTACTAGGACCCATTCTACTTTCCGTGGGAGTCACTTTTGTTCTGATTGCTGTTTGCAAGTTCCGAATGTTAACTTGTAAAACTTGCAAGCAAATTAACGACAGTACATTGGAGACCGAGCAGACTCCCTGTGGACAATCATTTGTTTTTACTGGGATTAATCAACCTATAACTTTCCATGGAGCTACTGTTGTACAGTATATTCCTCCTCCATACGCATCTCCTGCCCAGGATGGCATTGCCATGAACACCACCTGCTTGCCATCACTGAACAACTCCCAAAGCACTAATCCACCAAATGGTGCTACAGGGACAACACCATGCCCTCCCCAGTACTATACCATCTACCCTCTGGACAGCACAACCTTTACAGGAGATGAGAATTGCCCACCTTACCAAGGACCAGAGAACGAAATAATCAGGTAGGTTCTGTATATCATTGCTTGCATTTAACCTCCTACAGAAGTCTTTGAAATTGAAAGAGAAGCAACATGACACACAGAGCAAAATTGTTTCAAAATTCATTTTAAAACAACTGAGGTTAGTTGAGCTATTTTTTCTTGTAGCATGTGGTACTGATTGGCAATAGTTTATCTGTCGTGGTTTATGTCTGAACCCAGGACCACTTTGTGAGGCTCACACCACTACTAGCTTCATCCTGGGATAGAAATGGACCAAAAACATTCCCATTTTTAACCATATCATCAGAAAGCTTTGAAGATGTGACAGATGATATTAAGACATGCTACTCAAATACCTTATCATGTTTTCAATTCTGTGTCCATGTGGAGTTTGCACATTCTCCCTGTGTCTGCGTGGGTTTCACCCCCACAACCCAAAAATGTGTAGGTTAGGTAGATTGATCATGCTAAATTGCCCCTCAATTGGGAAAAAAAAACACTGGGTACTCTAAATTTATATTTTAGAAATGTTTTCAATTGTGAAGGAAGAATAATGGCTTTTATTATCTTATGTATACCAATAGTGTACTAGTCTAATACATGCATCAATTAGTCTGTAGATATTGAGCTGGACAGATGAGGAGCACAGATCTCGGGCGCGATTCTCCGACCCCACGCCGGGTGGGAGAATCGCGGGAGTGCCGGGCGAATCATGCCCTGGCACCCCTACGCGATTCTCCCATCCCCCAAAACGGTGTGTCGCGTTTTGCGACAGGCCGCTCGGAGAATTGCCGCTCCGGTTGAGCACGATTCTCCGGCCCGGATGGGCCGAGCGGCCTGCCGAACCCAACCGGTTCACGCCAGCGCCAACCACACCTGGTCGCTGCCGGTGTGAACAGCGCGCGCCTGCTGCGTGTGGGGCCTGTGGGGGGCGGAGGGAGAATCGAACACCAGGGGGGTGCTCAGGAGTGGTCTGGCCCGCGATCGGTGCCCACCGATCGTCGGGCCGGCGTCTCTGAAAGACGCACTCTTTTCCCTCCGCCGCCCGCAAGATCACTCTGACATGTCTTGCGGGGCAGCGGAGGGGAAGACGGCCAACCTGCGCATGGGCGGGTGACATCATTTAGGCCCCGCCGGCCGTTTCATTCAGGCGGCGCCGGTTTGACGCAAGCGTCAAAGCCTGGTGCCCGAGATTGACGCACCACCGCTCCTACCCCCCTGACGGTGGGAGAATAGGGGGTGCCGGCAATTCATCCGGGCCGGAGAATCGCGCTCGACCGGAGCGGCGATTCTCTGAGCGGCCTGTCGCAAAACGCGACACGCCGTTTTGGGGGGGATGGGAGAATCGCGTGGGGGTGCCAGGGCGGCGTGGCGTGATTCGTGATCCGGTTTTCACTCCGGCGTCGGCACTTTGTCTCCCTTTGGGAGAATTTCGCCTGTCAATACATTTTTCTCTATTATGTGAGATTACACTGAAGATATTGGTGTTCAAGAAAATGTTTTTCTTTTTTGACCATCACATTTGCAGATTTTATTTTGATGAGTGCAGAATGTGTGAGCATCACCAATGTAACTCACGTCTCTGACACATGTCAACTATTCCTTCCTTGCTAATCGATAAATTCAGCATTTTCTTCAGAATCTAGATTGAAACTTCTGCCTATGGTATACACTTACTGCCCATGGGCCTCATTCTTGTGCTGTGTTATTGTGTCACAGATTAAAACTGAAAATGTATCTCATAAACACAATCATGGAAAAAGCAACAAAACATTTCGAATCACAAAATCTTGTTGATTTTTTTCCTGGATCAATCAAATTAAAGTGCTTTGCGAAGGGACCTGTCATTTCTACCTTGGTAAGGGACAGTTCTAAAGTTGAAAATAAGAGGCTGGCTTCTCCGTTTGAGAGACGAGATGGGCGCGATTCTCCCCAAAAAGTTCTAAGTTAATTTATGGCTGATTTTTGGAAGGAGTTTCCCGCCGGCTTTGCCATCGAGTCCCCCATCGCTATTCAATGACACAGGGCATGATCTTCCCAGAAGGAAACAATGTTCCCCAGCTCCGCTCGCTGGAACTGCCTGTTGTGGCGAGAGATCAGGATGCCATTTTTAAATGGCATCCCAATCTCCGTGGCCCACAAATAAAATCCCAGATCTCCCCCCCCCCCACCCCCCAAGCTCAAGCACAACATGGGAGGATCCCTCAGCTCCCCCCCTTCCTCAAACACGCACAGTGGGCAACCCCAGCCTAATCAAATGGGCACAAAATATGCAAGCTTGGTAGTGTCAACCTGGCACCATGTCAGTGCCCTTACCAGCTGGCAGTGCCACCTGGGCACCTTGGCAGTGTCAGGCTGGCATGGCCAGCGTACGCAGGTGGCACCAACAATGCCAGGACACCACCCTGCCCAAAAGACATGCAATTAGGGGCCTCCAATCCCCTGGGAGACTCCACGAATGCCGTTCCATCTGTGCTGAACAGCGCTTGCCCAAGGTCCCTGAGGTGAAGGGATTGAACCCTAAAGCCTCAGGTACCCCGGGAATCTACACATTAGAGTAGGGCTTAATGCCTCGCTCAAATATGCAGATTTGCCAAAACGTAATCCCGCCCATTGTGGGCGATATTCTCCTTCCGTCTCATGAGACTGTGTTGAATCTCGTGAGGATTTGCAACCAGGTGGATCCGGGAGCGGGGTCTCCCGTCTTTCACCGGCCACACTGCGCCACAGCGAGATGCTTTTCTGGCGCAGCTTGGCCGGAAGATCGCGGCCTTAGTCACTTCTTTGGGTCCTTGGCAGCGTGGCGGCTGCTGAGGGGGAGAGAGGGGGTACAGAAGGTGTCCAACATTGCCATAGTTTGCTGACAGTTGTGCCGCTGGCTGGGAGGGCTTCTGCCAGGGCCGGGGGGAGTAGTGTGGGGTGGCAAGGAGGTGGGCTGTAGGGTCGGGGTCGACAGATATGGAACACTATTGTTGTAGCCAGCAAGGCAGTCATGGAGTTGCGCACGCCGTTAACTGCCCACTTTGAACTTATTGCCATGGGTCGTATAGGTGTCCCCCCCCAGCCAACCCATCAGCTGCACGGGCTCGCTCCAGCAGAGCCAGTGGTATTGGCTGGATGGTGTGTGTGGGGAGTGTAATGTGTATGCGCAGCTGCAGCTTGTCAGCCTCCCGAGTGTCAATCACGGACCCGGCAAATCCTGCACCGCTTTTCATTGATATTGATTGTGTTCCACACGGCACCACTGCTAGCCCCTTGATAGTAACGGAATCGGTCCAGAAGAGGCGCCGGTTTTTCTGTCGTAAAAGTCCACGTATTCCGCGTTGGCATCAACTCTTAGGGCGCGATCTTCCCAAAAGGGAATAAAGTTCCTTCGCGAGCGCGTTTAGCCGCGTGTTTTCTCTGGGGTTCATATCTCTTCAGGCCCCCCAAGCTCCCTGACCCATCATCCCCCCAACCTCCTGGAGGCCTTTACTTACCTGCGCTGCACTCCCTGACCCTTCAACACTCCCTTCACCCTCATTTCATGGGCATGATCCTCCTCGCCCATTTGCCATTGGCAGTGCACTCAGGCATCCTTGCACTGCCACCCAGGCATCCAGGCAGTGCTCCTGCTGACTTGGCAGTGTCATCTGGGCACATTAGCAGTGCCAAGGTGCCCGTGTTCCTGGGGGAGGGCCAGGGGCCACCCTGACCACTCTGGGGTCTCTGATGGCCCAGGAGACCCCCGGGTGCTGTTCCGCCTGGTCTGTGGGAACCAGCACTGATCAACGCCCAGCTGCAGCCTCCCTGGGAAGGCCGGAGAATCAAGGGAGGCCACTGGATCCGTGCAGGTAGGTCATGAGTAGGTTTACGGCCGACTCCTGCGAGCTAATTCGCTCTCACCCACTTGGGGTGGGTTTCTGAATCTGATGTCCCGCGAAGCTTCACAGAGTCAGGGAGGCGCGGGGCCTGTCGGGAGGCTCGCTGCAGGCCTCTCCTGGCATTCTCTGGCCAAGATGCACTCAAGCGGGAGCCCAACGCGGCCGGAGAATCGAGCCCGATGTTCTCCCGCCAGAAGTGAATTGTGTGGAATTCGTGTTCCTGCTGGAAGTGCTGTTCAGAGCAAATTCAGGTCTTGGAAAGGGCAAATTTCTGCAAAATGATTTCCTGCCCCAGTGGCATGTTTCACGCCAGGATTCGCGTTAAAGAGCCTGAGTAGCTGAAACTGCTTGGAAGCTCTCCCCTCAGCACATACACTCTCATTCCAGCCCTCACTACTCACATCACTCCAAACCTCTCAAGATTAACAGTGCACTACCTGCCTGCATCTCCCTTACAATCCGCCCTCCACCAAACCACCACACATGTATAGTCCTCTTTGGCCAGGAACATTGGACACTCATGCCACCAGATACAGAGCAACCCCTCCTCACCTCCCAGCATTTCACTATGTCCTTTCTGTGTCCCCAAGGATAAGACGACCCATAATATGCAAGAGCGCCAGAAAATGGGAGGAGGCATTGCTGGCTATTGGGTCCAGACTCCAGCTGAGGAGAGGGCCATGCAGCTCACGGGCGAGGCTGAGGAGAGCGCAATGGCAGCGATGGAGTTCGGCATGCGGCAAACAAGTGAGAGCCGGATGCAATGCTGATGTCCCTATAGCAAGTGAGTTACCCCTTTCCTGCAGAGCAGTCCTTCCCAAGATCTCACCCCATATCTTTTATCTTGCAGGGTCACCATCAGACATGGCTGGGCCATCCGGGGTTGCTGCCCCCCCAGCCAGAATTCCGGGGAAGGACAGCAACGTTTTGATGCTGCTGTCACCTGCACCATTCACCACCTCAGTGGGAAATGATAATGGTGGGGCTCCTGGGTCACCCTGTGTTGAGCACCACACATGCTGCAGCATATCAGGTGAAGGCAGGGACTCCCTAGGGAGAAGCTGGTTGGAGGGCTGCCCAATCCCAGGAAACAGCTGTCTTCCAGACTGGTCATGATGTGGAGATGCCGGCGTTGGACTGGGGTGAGCACAGTAAGAAGTCTTACAACACCAGGTTAAAGTCCAACAGGTTTGTTTCAAACACGAGCTTTCGGAGCACGGCTCCTTCTTCACCTGAAGAAGGAGCCGTGCTCCGAAAGCTCGTGTTTGAAACAAACCTGTTGGACTTTAACCTGGTGTTGTAAGACTTCTTACTGTTCCAGACTGGTGTCACGCTTCTGGAAAGTTTGAGCCCATCACTGGTACAGATGCAGATGCAGAGCCAGAATCTACAGGAGGGGGTGTCATCAATGTTTGAGCATTAGTACATCCAGCTGGAGGAGTCCAACTGGCTTCAGGCACTGGAGGTGTTACCGACAATGCGTGGTACCCAGGCCAACACTGAAAGGGTGGCATCTGTGGTGGAAGACCTGAGGCAAGAAGTCAGAGCCATGTGTCAGGATGTCCAAGGTCTGGGGCACAATGTGTTATCCATGGCTGAGGCACAGGACAGGAGAGCTCAGTCACAGGCGGGCATGTACTGGGTACAGATGGACATTGCTGTGGCACTCCAGAGCTTGGCTGAGTCACAAAGAGTCATGTCTGAGGGCATCGAGGGCATTGGCCAGGTGCTAACTGACCATAGCCAGTCACAGAGGGACATGTCACAGGTACAAAAGGGACATGACCGAGGCAATAAGGGACATGTTTCACTCGCTGAGAAACATGTCCTAGTCTCAGTGCACCATGGCTGAGGGCATCAATAGCATGGTTCATACGAAGGCAGGGCTCCAGGATTGCCAACGGAGGTGACGATGTAATCTCCGGAGGACGCTCCAGCATCACATCCATCCCATGGAGTAGCTGGGGGCCAGTGAGCACCCCAAGGGAAGTGGAAGTGATGGGACGGGATTAGGGTATTGAACTTGATGATCAGCCATGATCGTAATGAATGGCGGAGCAGGCTCAAAGGGCCGAATGGCCTCCTCCTGCTTCTATTTTCTATGCTTCTATGGGCCTATGTGGGAACACCTCAGGCCTTCTGAGTCCCCTCCACTTGACATCGGCACATTGCATGGGCAGAGGGCAGAACAGCTGACACGTTGTCACCTGTGACACCCGAAAGTCAACCGGGCCCATCCAGGTCCAGGCCCCCCAGAGAATGGCCACCAAGGGCATCACAGGGCAGAGGGCGAGGCAAGCAGCAGGCCGCCTCCACTTCTGGGGAAACACGAAGAAAGAGCGGGAGAGCATGGAGAACAATCCCAATAAAACTGATTTATTGGCCATTCATCCCATCAGCTGTAAATGTATGAAAACATTTCCCTGTAATCACCACACATTAGAAGTAATTAATTGTCTGGGAAGCACTTTAGTACACTCCGTGGGTCATGAAAGAAGTTATATTGATGCCAAGTTCTTTGTTTTCTGTCACTAATTTAGTTTAAAGTAAATTGAATGTCTTGGGAGCTGTTCCAATTGATTTCAGTCTGGTTTTATTTGTGCTTTTGAACCTTTTATTCATTGACCTACTAATTGAATTTTGTGTTTTAAAAAACAATTAAAGCTTTTAAATACTTGGAGAAAAAAAAGGAAAGTTGATGAAGGTTGGCATGGGTGTAGTAGATGGAAGATAGTTAGGGGTTGGGACACACTGTTGTACATAGTCACCATTAAACACTTTTGCACCACCAATCTGACCTGTCTTTAACCTCTGTCTGACAGGTGTGAAGGATGGGCTGGGGCAGGGTGTAGTGCGCCTGGTGAGTGCGAATGGGGGGAGAGGGTTTGGAGGTTGGGGCGGGGCAGGGCCCCCATGACACACAAAAGTCCAACATGGTGACACCCTCAGCGAGAATTGGCAGGGCCGCCTTGTATGACAGCAACGCCAGTGAATGAGCACTGACTCTTCACCATCAGCCACAACCACCAACCCCCGCCTCCAAGATATATGGGCCAGTGAGAAGAATTGGCTAGTACAAATGCAGGGATCACCTGGTCAGACCGAGGTATGTGATCCTAAAGGCAGGAGTCAGACTCTGTCAAACAATGAGAAGGACCAGAGCACATCTCACAACGGGTCGTCATCACCCTCCGTCCCATGGACAAGACCCACAGATACTGCTAACCCAGGACCAACACTCTGTGGTGATGCTGAGATGACGCTTAGAGGGGGGAGTGGGAGCTCTGGTAGTGGGAAGGGAGAAGTGAAGGACTGAGGGACAGGGAAGAGGTGAGAGGTTCTGGGGAAGGGGGATTCTCTATGGAGGGGGGAGAAATGAAGATGAGGGAGACAGCTGGGGCAGGGCGGCGGAGCTGCCACGGGCCCGACTCTTAGTTGGTAAATCGGGAAGTGATGAAAATGTCCAATGTGCAGCGGCCCTGGAGTACCCGTTGGGTGACCGGCCGTGCCATCTCCGGCTCCACGCCCGGGTCCTCCTGGACACCCTCCTCATCAGAGGTGGCCTGGTGTACTTCCTCCTCCAGCATGTCATCCATCTGCTGCGTGATGTTGTGCAGCACGCAACAGGCCACCACGATGCGTAAGACCCTCTTGTGGTTAAATTAGAGAGCCCCACCTGAGCAGTCCAGGCATTGGAAGCTCATCTTAAGCAAGCCGATGCAACACTCAATGATGCTCTTGGTTGCTGCATTGGCATCGTTATAACAGGTCTGCATATCAGTCTGGGGTCTCTGGACAGGTGTCATTAGTGATGACCTCAGCGGTTAACCCTTGTCACACAATAGCCAAAGAACCAGAGGGAAAAAAACGGAAAACCACATTCATCTCTACACCCCTCCTGCACAGTTCAATGTCCTCTTTGACCTGCCAGTCCATTGTCTCTCATCGCCTCCTCTGGTGTTGCAAAATAGTGCTCTTTATTATTAAAGGTCACCCAGAGGCGACAGCATCCCAAACTTCACTCACTTTTTAAAGAGGGCAGCCTTCACCCGATTAAACCCGACCCTCCACTTCACCAGATCCAGATCCAGGCCCAGGCCCTGATACGTGAACTGCGCGTGTATCTCCTCGTCTGCCTTGCCCATCTCAGAATCTTTTCCTTATCTAGGAACCGGTGAAGACGCACCACCAATGCCCTAGGCGGCTCAGTTGACTGCGGCCTCCTGATAAGCGCCCTGTGCACTCGGTCGACGTCCAGGGGCCAGTCAAAGGCCTCTTCTCCCATCAGCTTTTCCAGCATTCCAGCCGCATACATGGCAGCGTCTGCTCCCTCGATGCCTTCAGGCATCCCGACAATTCTCAAGTTCTGCCGCCGGGAGTGGTTCTCAAAGTCCTCTTCCTTCTCATGCAGCAGTTGTTGGTATATCGTTTGACTCCCATCTCAGCCACCAACAAAGCCAACTGCTCCTCGTGCTACCCCACCGCTTCCTCCACTTTCTGGATGGCCTGGTCCTGGGACTCCAGCCTCTGCCCACTTCCCGACTTCAGTAGGTTCTCATGGGCCTCTCTCTTCTGCTGGCAGAACTTCTCATTTATGAAGTCCACCAGTTGGCCCACTGACCATTGGGTAGGCAGCACAGGCCCTGTACCCTCTGCCATCTTAGCTGGGGTGTATGAAGATTCCCATGCTCCAGCTGCTCCCTTCTTCTTGACCCATGTCTGGTCCATGGATCCATCCACCAGTCCCACCAGTGGAGTCAGACTTCCCTCTGGCCAGCCCTACACCTTTATCAGCCATACATCCACCCTCCGAACGGGGAAAAGGTCTGAAAGAAAACACCTCGAGCGGGAGCTGCCAAATGTGTGACCGTTCACTCCATGGCTGCCACCGGAAGTCATCACACAATAGCCAACCACTCACCCGAGGGAGCCAATCCCGATGCTTTCTCCAAACAACATCCTCCGTCTGATTGCAATTCTCTCTGCTGGCATTGGGCAGTGGAGAATCCAGCCCAAGGTTTTAAACAAAATCAAATCAGAAGTTATATATTTCACAAAAGGTGCCGGGAACTTTAGAGTTCGCCAGGAGCTAAGCGCGTGCGTGCTGCCTGGGTATCAGACCCAGAAGTGTATGATGTGCAGCTGTTGGCCGCACACTAACTACACATTCAGGGAGTGGAAGCCCTTTCTATTGATGAAGGGCCCCCCTGTTGAGCTCCTGCTCATAGGGAGACATGTTTGCCAACGACCAACCCCTGAACCTTAGGTATGTCAGTTGTGGCAGCAAATCCTGAATGCCCGGACATCCTGTTAGGTCTGGTCCAGGTTGAAGGAAATATTGTCCGATGCTTATGTATCACTCACCTGAGGAAGGAGCAGTGCTCCGAAAGCTAGTGATTCCAAACAAACTTGTTGGACTTTAACCTGGTGTTGTAAGACTTCTTACTGTGCCCACCCTAGTCCAAAGATGACATCTCCACACCAGTGCTTGTGGGCAGAGGGCATCTGTAACAGCACGGTGCCCCTGTGTGCGGATGTTTATGAGATCACACACAGGGCCTAGCTCGAGCCCTGGAATGAACCAGTGGCATAAAACTCAGGGCAACCATCACCTTGACGTCCGCCGGGACCAGGTATCCTCCTCCATAATTCCCGTGGTGCCAGGTGCACCACCATCTAGCACAGGTGGTGCACAATCTGCCGGGTGAGTTGGAGTCGGTGTCGGCACACGCAAACCGACAGGTCCTCGAAGGAGAGGCACTGATGGTATACATGTGGCCTGATGCGGCGCCTACTTCACACCTCCTCCTCGGCCTGTTGGACAGCCGGCACTTGAGCCTCTCCTGCCGGCCCCTGCTCTTCTGGGCCAGCTCCTCTTGAGCAGGGTGTCCCCTCGGCTGACCATGGTGCTCTAGCCTCCGACCATTCCCAATGGCAGCAATGGCCAGGTAGCTAGTGAGCATAGCTGTCTGTACTCTTAAATTCATTCTCTGGGAGGGGGGATGTGTGTGGGGGAGGGGGGGGGGACAGAGAATGTCAGCAAGGTGAGGATCCCCATGACCATCCAAAGCCACCAGGTTACATGGTCATCCTGAGTTGTACTGCTGCACCACCCTTAACATACCCGCACCACCCCCTCCTCTGCCATCCCCACTGCTCATCATGCCCCTTTGATATGCTATCGTCCAACTGCACCCATGTCCCCATCAGTAAGTGGCACCTGGCCTGTGATGTGGGGAGCCTCTATCCTCACCACCTGTTCCTGTCAACAGGGATATGGTTGGCTGCCGCAACCCTTGTTAGCCATTGGCTCTGTGGCTTCTGTCCTGTTTCCCCCATGTGGTCTACTGTGGGTCTCCTCACTGGGTGGCCTTGTGCTCTCCCACCAGGAGGGTGGCGACAGGTTGTGTGGTGGAGGTGGTCAAACTGATATGCCAGTCGTCTCCATGCTAAGAGGCTGGTGTGTGGGCAGGTGCAACAGATGGTGGTGAGCGAGGGATATGTGCGTTTTCAGGGAGCTTAGCTGTAGTGTGATGTTTGGCCTGGGTGTAACACACAGGTTGTGACAGGGAGCTGGTCAGGTTTCCTGGCCAGGAGGTGGATGGCTGGGAGCAGGGGCGAGGTGGATATGCAGCGCTTGAAGACAACTCGTGATCCTCAGAGGTGGGCTAGCTGATAGTGTCACTGGTGAGACTTCTACGCTGAGAGTGGCTGTGTGCCAGGGAGGGTTCCAGCGGGCATGGTGCATGCATCCTCTGTTTAGGGTGAGCTCTGCTATTCCCCTGTTTCCTTTGCTGTGGGGCTGTGCTTCTGGTGAGTGCACAGAGGAGTGCCAGCGCCTGGTGGGCCAGTGAGTGAGCTTGGCCATGCCCATCCTGTTGATAATACTGCTGGGGTCTGAGGGTTTCCAGATGGGCGGTCCGGGTGGGTTTCCACATGACCACATGACCAGTGAACAGTCAACTGTGTAAACACCCAGGGGCCTAAGTTGCAGCAAAGGGGTGGGATTCAATGACATAATGCAGCAATGGAGGTCTGAGCCAGGCCACCCCGGTCTCGAAGGAGAGACGCTGAGTGCACCGACTTGCTACCACGCCATTCCCCGATACTCCCTGTGGTCCAGGTAGACACCCTCCAGCGGGCCCAAAGCTTTTGAGAGTTTTCTCACCTTCTCGCTCCCTCTCACGAGCTATGGCTTCGGGTCCCGCTTGTAAATTCTTGCACCAATTCACACCCATGTGACTCCTGCCTGAGGGGGGTGGAGCATCGTGGTGGGGTGCAGCATCCGCTAAATGCAGTCAACTCCATGCTGCTACGGCAGCACGGTGGCCTAGTGGTTAGCACAACCGCCTCACGGCGCTGAGGTCCCAGGTTCGATCCCGGCTCTGGGTCACTGTCTGTGTGGAGTTTGCACATTCTCCCCGTGTCTGCGTGGGTTTCGCCCCCACAACCCAAAAATGTGCAGAGTAGGTGGATTGGCCACGCTAAATTGCCCCTTAATTGGAAAAAATAATTGGGTAATCTAAATTTAAAAAAAAAAACTCCATGCTGCTGTCAGTGGGGAACCAGAGCATGGTGTCTGATTTGACGGCAGGTGCCAATCCCGATGTTTTCTCCAAATAACATCCTCCGCCCGATTGTAATTCTCTCTGCCGGCATTGGGCAATGGAGAATCCAGCCCAAGGTGTTAAACAAAATCAAATCAAAAGATACATATTTCACAAAAGTATGATTTAAATCTACTCATTTATTCTGATGTGTTTTAAATACATTTGTTAACATTTTTACTTTGAGTTTGAGTGGAATGTTTTACCCAGAGCAGTGACTTTGTAAATCTGGGCAGGTTCTACATTCTAACCATTCTGACAGCATCGTCAATTAGATTTTTACCTGTGATTCCTCACATGAGAATAAATTTATTATGTGATAACTCTCAAAGCAGAGCTTTCTTTAATGATAAATCAGAAGCTGAAAATTATTCTCAGTAATGTTCCTGAATAGCTATTCAGTGGAAGACTCATTATGCTTATCCTCAAATTCTTACTGGTTTAGTAATGCACAAATTTGGACTAATAATCCTGAGAATATAATTCAAAACCCATCATAGTATTTTGGAAATTCTGTTAAAAAAATCTAGAATTTAAAAGCTGTTATCAATAAAAAGAAACGTGGCCTTGAAGTAATTAAATTGTTGTAAAGTCCCAACTGGTTTGCTACTGTCCTTTATGGAAGGTAAGAATCATCATAGAATCATAGATTCTCTACAGTGCAGAAGGAGGCCATTTGGCCCATCAAGTCTGCACTGCCCCTTGGAAAGAGCACCCAACCTAGGCCCAACCTCCACCCTATCCCCATAACCCAAAGAGAACAAAGAACAAAGAAAAGTACGGCACAGGAACAGGCCCTTCGGCCCTCCAAGCCTGTGCCGACCATGCTGCCCATCTAAACTAAAATCGTCTACACTTCCAGCATCCATATCCCTCTATTCCCATCCTATTCATATATTTGTCAAGATGCCCCTTAAACGTCACTATCGTCACTGCTTCCACCACCTCCTCCAGCAGCAAGTTCCAGGCACCCACAACCCTCTTTGTAAAAAACTTACCTCGTACATCTCCTCTAAACCTTGCCCCTCACACCTTAAACCTATTCCCCCTAGTAATTGACCCCTCTACCCTGGGAAAAAGTCTCTGACTATCCACTCTGTCTGTGCCCCTCATAATTTTATAGACCTCTATCAGGTCGCCCCTCAACCTCCCTTCGTTCCAGTGAGAACAAACCAAGTTTATTCAACCTCTCCTCATAGCTAACCCTACCTAACCTTTTGGACACAAAAGGCCAATTCATTATGGCCAATCCACCTATCCTGCACATCCTTGGACTGGGGGAGGAAACCGGAGCACCTGGAGGAAACCCACGCAGACAGGGGGAGAAAGTGCAAGCTCCACACAGACAGTCACGCGAGGCTGGAATTGAACCCGGGTCTCTGGAGCTGTGAGGCAGCAGTGCTAACGTGCCACCATGCCGCCCTAAGCTTCTAGCCTTATCTGGTATAATTTAAAGGTCATCGCAGTCCCACAATGCTTCCCTCTGAAGAGGCACTGAGTTGTAGCAAATCACTACAGTCCAAGAAGGCAGCAAATCACCATCATCTCTTGGCAACTAGGCATGGACAGTAAATGACAACCAGACAGTAATTCCAGTCAGTCAAAGAACAGCAACCATCCAGATTCCAAGTATCAATTTATAAAAAGCATGGCATGCCATAATGAGAAAATCACTCCTTACAATGCACAAGAAGCCACATGTCATTCGGTTCCATTTACCCAAAAGGGGATTTAGGTAAGATACGCAACTAATATACTGTGGATCCTGAAAAAAGAAACAGAAAAGTTCCACGCCAATGAAGTCTTTCAAGCTTAATGCCAGAATTCACCCCCCCCCCCCCCCCCCCCCCCCCCCCACCCACCCGTTTCCCAAGGCAAAGATCTGGGTGTTGGCTGTATATGGCGTCAGATTGTCCGCTGGCGGGAGCTTCCAATTCTGCCAAATCAATGCCCATTTGTATGGCTAGCCATCTCCGACACCGGGGAACCCCCATGGGGGCAGGCCGACTTTGGTGGGACCGGCCGATTCTGCCAGCGGAAAGGGCTGGAAAATCCTGCTCCGTGTAACAAAGAGCAGGAACTTTGATTGATAGTTTGTCCAGAAGGCAAACTCCCATATAACACATTTCTGAGCGGAGATTTCTTCTTCTGAGTTCTCTGCCCAAAGGCAGGTCCCACCCAGAGTGCGACAACCTCAACCAAGGGTACGGCAAGGAGAAATGTCTCGAATCCAGCCCAGCAGAATGGGCATCGAACCCTGTTGGCACCAATCTGACACACTATCCATCCTGCTAACTGAGCTAACTGCCCCCCCCTCCCCCCAAGGAGTCTGATTTGCTGTGCCAACATAAACGCTCACATGCATGGATTCTGATGGTAGTAGCTCGAACTTCCTTCCATCACGTAACTGACCATGGCTTTCTACCACACTTGCCACCTGTCATTAGCTCAAGTCGGAAGGATTTACACGTTGATACCCAGAGGGCCCTATTCCCCACACTTCAACTAAAACTTTGGCAATTAGCATATAATTTAACTTAGCAGCTAACTTGCATAAATAGCAGATATATTGCTGATAAAGTTATTCATCGTGAAAAACATAATTTAACTGAGTCAATAAAGAGATAATGGCTGGGATTCTCCGAGCCCCTGCACTCGGCGTTGGGGCAGAGAAAGAACCGCTATGGCTTTGTGTGATTCTCTGCCGACCGGAGAGTTCCCGCCGGCGTGGTTCTCGTATGGTTCCACCCGGCGGGAGCTCGGCTTCGCGGCTGCGGTGGCCGTCCTGGGTGGTGCTACCTTCTTCCGCGCCGGCCCACCGTGTGGGTCCGTCATGTCGCTCTGGACCAGCGCCACAGGCGGCTGCCACGTGCATGCGTGGACCCGCGGCCGGAAATGCATGGCCACGCGGCTAAGTGTTGACGCCGGCGTAAACACCGGAGTGTTTCAATGGCCCCCGAACGGCACCGCGTGGCTGTCGGTGAATCTCCGTTTGCCGGGGAATCGCGTCCAGGCGTCGGACCGGCGGCGCGGGCTGTCCCGCCGTCAACTCCGATTCTCCAAGTCGGTGCAGGCTTGGAGAATCCCGGCCATGGAATTTAATCCTCCAAAGGACTAGCAAAAATGGCAGCATACTAAAAATGGAATATGATTTATTCACAGTAAATAAATGGTCCTGATGTCAGTGTTCATATGACACAAACATTCATATTGTTATAAAGCAGAATATCGTCTCGTTCATCATGATCAAAAACACAGGTAGGCACATCACCAACAATCTGTCCTGGTTCACCCATATCGACACTACGACGAAGAAAGCACAACGGCGCTTCTACTTCCTCAAGACACAAAGGAAATCCAGCATTTCCATACTGACTCTTACCAATTTTTACTGATGCACCATAGAGAACATCATATCAGGCTGCATCACAGCCTGGTATGGCAACTGCTCAGCCCAAGACCGCAAGAAACTTCAGAGAGTGATGAACACAGCCTAGTCCATCACACAAACCCACCTCCCATCCATTGACTCCATCTACACCTCCCACTGCCTGGGGGAAGCGGCCAGCCTAATCTAAGACACTACCACCTGGCTTACTCACTCATCCAACTTCTTCCATCGGGCAGGAGATACAGAAGTCTGAGAACACGCACGAACAGATTCAAAAACAGCTTCTTCCCCGCTGTTACCAGACTCCTGAATGACCCTCTTATGGACTGAACTGATCTGTTCACACATCTTCTCTACTGAGTAGTACTACACTCTGTATGCTCATCCAATGCCTGTGCCTATGTATTTACATTTTATATTGATGTATGTCCTATGTTTTTTTTCATGGAATGATCTGTCTGGACTGTACGCAGAACAATACTTTTCACTGTACCTCGGCACACATGACAAAAGATCAAATCCAATCCAATGATGTGCTAGTTTTCATTATTCCTATGTTTCAATCTTTACTGAAAAATTGATAACGAGCGAAACTTTATCATGATTTGAATAATTTTGTGTTTATTCCTGTACTTTATCTCCACAGGACAGAGGAAAACCAAGATGAATCAGAAGCCACGTTAACAATTGATGAAGTTCCCGATAGCATTCCGCCACCTTCATATGATGAGATCTTTCCCATAGCGAGTGAGGACACTACAGAACATTAACTCTGCTGGCTTTATCAAACTACCATATATGACTCAAACGTGTTTATTATTGTTGTTTCCTCACTCTTAACTTTAATAACATCCAACTTTCTATTCAATGTTATTCGTGCCAACTGCAAACTTGTAAAAAGAACTGATTTTTTTCAATAGCACATAATCGTGTTACTATCCCCATCAGCTACTTTTTCATTATGGAGTATATTCATTTCACAAACTAGTTGTCTGTATAGTATAGAAAATGACCGATCCAAATGCCAGATGTGTTCCATTTTGCTTCCACGATATCTGAAACAATCTGAATTCCTTAGATTGAGTGAAAGAAAATGATCCAATCAGGGCCCTGTCATTCCCACGCTGCTCCAGCATCCAGATTAGTTGTTTGTGATGAACTGTTTTTTAAAAACTATTTGTCCGTGGGATAGGAGCATCACTGGCAAAGGCAGCATTCAAATTTTTATTCAACAAGGGGGTGAAAGGTTATCGGGGGTTGACTGGAATGTGGAGTTGAGGTTAGATTCAGAGCAGCCATGATCTTATCGAATGGCGGAGCAGGCTCGGGGGGCCTAGTGGCCTACTCATGCTCCTAATTTCTTAGTTGTATTCATTGCCCATATTAAATTGCCCTTGAGAAGGAGGTAGCGAGTGGCCTTATCGGACAGTTGTAATCTGTGTGATGTAGGTAGATCCACAATCCTGTTAGGAGGGAGTTCCAAGATATTGACCCAGCCACAGTGAATGAATGGCAATCTATTTTCAAGACAAGATGATTTGTGACTTGAAGGGGGACTTGCAGGTGGTGTTGTTTCCATGTATTTGCTGCATTTGTCCTGAGGCGGTAGAGGGTGCAGGTTTGGAAGGTTCTATTGAAGAATCCTTGGTGAGTTCTTGTTGTGTATCTTGTAGCTGGTGCACTGCTGTCGCAGTGCACCAGCGGCAGAGGGAATGAATGTTTCAGATGGTGTATGGGGTGCCACTTAAGAGGGCTGATTTGTTCTGGATGGTGTTGAGTTTCTTAAATATTTTGGAGCTGAACTCATCCACGCAGGTGGAGAGCATCCCATCAGAAGCCTGACTGATGGAAAGGATCTTGGGGAATATAGAGGTGAGTTACTCTCCGCACAATCCCCAGCCTTTGTTGTTGTGGCGACAGTATTTGTTTGGCTGATTGATTTAAATTTCTGATCAATAGTGACTTGATGGTGGTGGCTTAAGTGAAGGCAATACTGTTGAATGTCAAAGGGAGGTAGTTAGCCTCGCTCTTATTGGATGTGGTCATTACTCGAAACGACTTTGGCAGCAATGTTACTTCCCCTCTATCAGTCCAAACCTGAATGTTGTCCAGATCCTGTTACATGCTTGCATGGACTGCCTCATTAAATGAAGAGTTGTAAAGGCATTGTGCAATCATAAGAAAACATCCCCATTTCTAACCTTATGATGGGGGTGAAAGGTCATTGATAAAGCAGCTGAAGATGGCTGAACATGGGACATGGCCTGTGGAACTAGGGCTGAGATGATTGGCCTCCAACAACCACCACCATCTTCCTCTGTTCTAGGCATGATTCAAACCAGTGGTGAGTTTTCCCCTTGATTACAACTGAATTAAATTTTACACAGGCTTCTTGATGCCATACTCAGTCAAATGCTGATTAATTTCAGGAGCAGTCACTCTCACCTCATCTCTGGAGTTATGCTCTTCAGACCATGTTTGGATCAAGGCTGTAATGAGAGGTTGAGTCCAGCGGCCCTGGTAGTACCTGAACTGAGCATTGCTCAGCAGGGGTTTGGTGAATAAATGGCTCCCAAGAGCACTGTTGACAACATCTTCCATCACTGTGCTGATGATTGAGAGAAGCACGGTAGCATGGTGGTTAGCATAAATGCTTCACAGCTCCAGGGTCCCAGGTTCGATTCCCGGCTGGGTCACTGTCTGTGCGGAGTCTGCACATCCTCCCCGTGTGTGCGTGGGTTTCCTCCGGGTGCTCCGGTTTCCTCCCACAGTCCAAAGATGTGCGGGTTAGGTGGATTAGCTATGCTAAATTGCCCTTAGTGTCCTAAAAAATAAGGTTAATGGGGGGGGGGGGGTTGTTGGGTTACTGGTATAGTGTGGATACGTTGACTTGAGTAGGGTGATAATTGCTCGGCACAACATCGAGGGCCGAAGGGCCTGTACTGTTCTAAATCTTCTTCTAAATCTAAAAAGGTGATAATTGGCTAGATTGGATTTTTTCTTTTTGCAGACCGGTCATACTTGGGCAATTTTCCACAATGTTGGTTGGTTGCCAGCATTTTGCATGTACTAGAACAGCTTGGTTAAAGGCATGGCTGGTTCTGGACAATAAGTCATCAGCACTACAGCAGGCTCTCTTGGCTGAGAGCCCTTGCAATATCCAGCCTGCTTAAAATGTCTTGATATCACATGAGAGTGAATCAATTGGCTGAAAGTTGACTTCTGCGATTGCGTGGACATCAGGAGGAGGCCGAGACGTATCATTCACTCAGCGCTCCTGGCTGAAGATAGTTGCAAACACTTCAGCATTGACTTTTGCATTCATGTGTAGGGTTCTGCCATCATATGGAGCCTCTTTTTCCTGTTAGGTACAAAACTGTCCACCATCATTCATGACAGGATGGAGGAGGATCTGTTGTTTGTAGGATTGCATTGCTCTGTCTATAGCATGCTGCATCCACTGTTTAGCTGCTTCTGGTGGAGAGATTATAATAAATTTAAAAAAGAAAGAAAAGTGGATTGATTACAGGGAGCTAAGGGAAACCTGCACGTGGCGAGCATTCCATCAGTTGCCTGACTCTTTGGATGTGTTTGCCTAGGTCTACTTTTTCTTTTTTTGTCTGCTAAATCTCCTTTTAAAGAAGTTATTGAGAGACCTCTGAAATGTCAGAGAGAGACTGAAGCTGAGAAGAAATGTCATGAGCACTGATGTGGAACAGTGAAGAAACTGGCAAAAAGAAATCCTGGATGCCGAAGTTGCTTCAAATCTTCTACAAACCTTCAGTCAAATCTATCTGAAGAAATGTAGCCTCAATAAATATTATTTTTTTTCCTTTTTACAGATCAATGTTCTGTTTGTTTCTGTCGTTAATGATATAGGTATCAGGTGCAATTCAACTGCAACATTTCTATGCCCGGTTTTGGGCACATTTAGCAGGGTGTTTCTGGGCACTGTCCCGCTATCCAATAGCACTTTGCTGGGTCTTTTTGACCTCATAGAAACATAGAAAATATATGCAGGAGTAGGCCATTCGGCCCTTCGAGTCTGCACCACCATTCAATATGATCATGGCTGATCATGCAAATTCTGTATCCCACTCCCGCTTTCTCGCCATACCCCTTGATCCCTTTAGACACAAGGGCCACGTCCAGCACCCACTTGAACATATCCAACAAACTGGCCCCTACAGCTTTCTGTGGTAGAGAATTCCACAACCTCACAACTCTGAGAGAAGAGGTTCTTCCTCATCTCAGTCCTGAATGGCTTACCCCTTATTCTTAGGCTGTGACCACTACTTCTGGAAGTTCCCAACATCGGGAACATTTTTCCCGCATCTAACCTGTCCAGGCCCATTGGGATGTTTCTATGAGATCCCCTCTCATTCTTCTAAACTCCAGTGACTACAAGCTCAGTCGATCCAGTCTTTCCTCATATGTCAGTTCTGCCATCCCGGGACTTAGTCTGATGAACTTTCGCTGGATTCCCTCAATAGCAAGAATGTCCTTCCGCAAACTAAGAGACCAAAACTGCCCACAATACTCAAGGTGTGGCCTCACCAAGACCCTGTATAACTGCAGCAAGACATCCCTACTCCTATACTCAAATCCTCTTGCTATGAAGGCCAACATGCCATTAGTTTTCATCACTACCTGCTGTACCTACACGGCAACCTTCAGTGACTGTTGCACCATAACACCCAGGTCTCATTGCACGGCACGGTAGCACAAGTGGCTAGCACTGTGGCTTCACGGCGCCAGTGTCCCAGGATCAATTCCCCACTGGGTCACTGTCTGTGCAGAGTCTGCATGTTCTCCCCGTGTCTGCGTGGGTTTCCTCCGGGTGCTCCGGTTTCCTCCCACAGTCCAAAGATGTGCAGGTTAGGTGGATTGGCCATGCTAAATTTCCCTTTGTGTCCAAAAGGGTTAGGAGGGGTTATTGGGGTACGGGGATAGGGTGGTAGTGAGGGCTTAAGTGGGTCGGTGCAGACTCAATGGGCCGAATGGCCTCCTTCTGCACTGTGTGTTCTATGCTATGCTCTATGCTCTTCCCCTTTTCCTAAACTGCCACCATTCAGATAATAATCTGCCTTCCTGTTTTTGCCACCAAAGTGGATAACGTCACATTTACCCACATTATATTGCATTTGTTAAGTATTTACCCACTCAGCCAGCCTGTCCAAGTTACCCTACAGCCTCTTTGCATCCTCCTCATAGTACACACTGCCACCTAGCTTAGTGTCATCTGCAAATCTGGAGATATTGCATGCAATTCCTTAGTCCATTATTATGATTAACAAGGGGTTATGGGGAGAAGGCAGGAGAATGGGGATGAGAAAATATCAGCCATGATTGAATGGCGGAGCAGACTCGATGGGCCAAATGGACTAATTCTGCTCCTATGTCTTATGGTCCAAATCATTAATGTATATTGTGAACAGTTGCGGCCCCAGCACTGAACCCTGCGGTACCCCACTAGTCACTGCCTGCCACTCTGAAAAGGGCCCGTTTATTACCACTCTCTGCCAACCAGTTCTCTATCCACGTCAACACATTGCCCCCAATACCATGAGCTTTAATTTAATTTAATTTTTAATGAGAATGCCCCGATGAGGCCGCATTTACATCATTTCCTGCACCAGGGAGCTCAGCGTGCCAGTGCAGGAAGGCTACTTGCAGATTGAGGCAATCCCCCCTCAGTGACCCAACCTCAGCTTCTGGACCCTCCCACTTCACTCAACTTACCTCTTCCGGGGTAGTCGAGTCCCCCTCACTCCATCTCCTATGGGCAAGGCCCCCTGGGCCCAACGCCTGGCACAGGCAACCTGGCACTAGAGTGGCACTGCCAGGGTGCCCAGGTGGCAGTGGGAGTGCCAGGGTACCACCCTGCTCAAAAGCTTGACCACCCAAGCGTCTCTAATGGCCTGGGAGGCGCCACCAAGTGCCTTTACTACTGGTCAATGTGTTTGTGTGGACCAGTGCTAAATGGCGCACTGGCGGGATCTCCCAGGCATGTCCGGAGAATCCTGGGCCCCAGGAAAATCTGGTGAATGCATATTTAAATTAGCTTAATAATTAATTTAAATATGCATATCTGGACCTTGCTCAGGGAGATCCAGATCGCGACGTCTCGCTGGATTCCATTAAATCCCGCGAGACATTTCGGGCTGCACGAATATCACGAGAGGCCTCTCACAAGTTTCAATTGCCTCGTCCTGACACCAAGTCGGGCAAGACAAGGCCATTGAATCTTGCCCATCAATTCACCAAGTCGGGCAAGACAAGGCCATTGAATCTTGCCCATCCATTCACCAAGTCGGGCAAGACAAGGCCATTGAATCTTGCCCATCCATTCACCAAGTCGGGCAAGACAAGGCCATTGAATCTTGCCCATCAATTCACCAAGTCGGGCAAGACAAGGCCATTGAATCTTGCCCATCAATTCACCAAGTCGGGCAAGACAAGGCCATTGAATCTTGCCCATCAATTCACCAAGTCGGGCAAGACAAGGCCATTGAATCTTGCCCATCAATTCACCAAGTCGGGCAAGACAAGGCCATTGAATCTTGCCCATCAATTCACCAAGTCGGGCAAGACAAGGCCATTGAATCTTGCCCATCAATTCACCAAGTCGGGCAAGACAAGGCCATTGAATCTTGCCCATCAATTCACCAAGTCGGGCAAGACAAGGCCATTGAATCTTGCCCATCAATTCACCAAGTCGGGCAAGACAAGGCCATTGAATCTTGCCCATCAATTCACCAAGTTGCAAAAAACTGTCTCTGTAGTAAGATTATTCAAGCATTCAGAAAGTAAGGATCAGACATATTTTGGGAAATCTGTAAACAGATATTGGCATTAACTTAATCAGTGAGAAATATCTGCATTAATGTGGCAAACATTGACCTTAAAACATATGTTTTCTATCTCATCCATATGAAAATCAGACAAAACTGATAAATGGTCTGTAATCCACCCAGTGTCTTCCCATTATGTTGTATAATATATGCAAGTATTTTGATTATTATGTTTATGAAACCTATTATCCTCTCTGAAATATGTCCACAACACAGACCGATGCCACGATTGATAATGGAAAGCGGTGACTTTGTGACCTCAGAGTTACAATAAAGAAAAGCAATCTGGAGTTTCTAATGTAAAAATGTAAGGATTCCATTCCTTAATTTCCAATAAATATATCAGATAATTTACTTGGCCACCTGTGCGTGGAACCAGAGGATATGGGCGAGCTCTTAAATGAATATTTTTCATCTGTATTCAGGAGAAATACATGGCAGCTGAGATTTCAGTTAAGGTTGTGAAGTTTTAGAGCATCTTAAGATGACTAAGGATGAGGTGATGGATGGTTTAACGGGCATAAAGGTGCATAAATCCCCAGGGATTGATGAGATATATCACAGGCTGCTATGGGAGGGAAGGGAGGAGAATGCTGGGGCCCTGACGGAAATACTTAAATTTTCGCTCGCCACAGGTGAAGTGCCAGATGACTGGAGGATGGCCAATGTGGTGCCTTTAATCAAGAAGGGCAGCAGGGATAAGCCTGGTAATCACAGGCCAATTAATCTAACGTCATTGGTAGGGAAATTATTGGAAAAACTTCTGAGGGGCAGCACAGTGGCATAGTAGTTAGCACTGTTGCTTCACAGCTCCAGGGCCCCAGGTTTGATTCCCGGCTTGGGTCACTTCCTGTGCGGAGTTTGAGCATTTTCCCCGTGTTTGCATGGCTTTTCTCCGGGTACTCCGGTTTCCTCCCACAGTCCAAAGATGTGCAGGTTAGGTGGACTGGCTACGCTAAATTGCCCTTAGTGTCCAAAAAAGGTGAGGTGGAATTACATTGATAGGGTGGAGGTGTGGGCTTAGGTGGGGGCTCTTTTCAGGGGCCGGTGCAGACTTGACAGGCCAAATGGCCTCCTTCTGCACTGTAAATTCTATGATTCTATGATTAATCAACACTTGGAAAGGCAAGGATTGATCAATCAGGGATAATCAGCACAGATTTGATGGTGCGAGATCTTGTCTAACTAATTTAGTTGAGTTTATTGAAAAGGTAACCATATTGATGAGGGTAACATAGATGATGTGGTTTACATGGACTTCAGTAAGGCCTTTGTCAAGGTCCCACATGGAGGGCTGGTCCAAAAGGTTAGAACACATGGGATCCAAGGCAAGTTGGCAAATTGGATCTAAAATTGGCTTGTTAATAGGAGGCAAAGGGTGATGGTGGAGGGTTGCTTTTGTGATTGGAAGCCTGTGACCAGTGGTATACCACAAGGATCGGTGGTGTTTCTTATATACATTGATAACTTGAATGTGAATGTCGAAGATATAATTAGTAAGTTTGTCGATGGCATGAAAATTGGTGGTGTTGTTGATAGTGAGGAGGATAGCCTTAGGCTACAGACTGATAGTGATCAGCTGGGAAGTTGGGCAGACCAATGGTAGATGGAGTTTAATCCTGATATGTGTGAGGTGATGTATTTTGGGGGGTCTAATAAGGGTAGGATATACATGATGACCGGTAGATCCTTAGGGAGGATTAAGGAACAAAGGAACCTTTGTAAGCCCATAAGTGTGTAAGCCCATGGATCCCTGAAGGTGGCAGCACAGGCAGATTGGGTGGTGAAGAAGGCATACGAAATACAGAACACAGAACAGTACAGCACAGAACAGGCCCTTCAGCCCTCGATGTTGTGCCGAGCAATGATCACCCTACTCAAACCCACGTATCAACCCCATACCTGTAACCCAACAACCCCCCTTAACCTTACATTTTAGGACACTACGGGCAATTTAGCATGGCCAATCCACCTAACCCGCACATCTTTGGACTGTGGGAGGAAACCGGAGCACCCGGAGGAAACCCACGCACACACGGGGAGGACGTGCAGACTCCGCACAGACAGTGACCTAGCCGGGAATCGAACCTGGGACCCTGGAGCTGTGAAGCATTTATGCTAACCACCATGCTACCGTGCTGCCCCAAATGCTTGCCTTGATTAGCCAGAGCATAAAACATAGGAGCAGGGAGGTCTTGGTACAACTTTACAAAACATTGCTTAGGCCACAGATGGAATATTGTGTGCAATTCTGGTCCCACACCATCGGAAGGACATGATTGCACTGGATGGGGTGCACAGGAGATTCAACAGGATGTTGCCCAGATTGGAAAGTTTCAGCTATGAGGAGAGACCAGATAGGCTGGGTTTGTTTCCCCTGGAGCAGAGGAGGCTGAGGGGGGTGGGGTGGGGGGAATCTGACAGAGGTATACAAAATTATGAGAGCATAAATACGGTAGATTGTAAGAATCTTTTCCCCATGGCAGGGGTATCTAAGGCCAGAGGGCATAGGTTTAAGGTGAGCAGTAAGTGTTTTTTTTAGAGGGGACCTGAGGAAACATTTTTTCAGCAGAGGGTGGGGGGAGACAGGTACTGCCACGTGCTGCCCGAGAGAGTGGGGGCGGCAGGTACTGCCACGTGCTGCCCGGGAGGGTGGGGGAGGCAGGTACTGCCACATGCTGCCCGAAAGGGTGGGGGAGGCAGGTACTGCCACGTGCAGCCTGAGGGTGGGGGAAGCAGGTACTGCCACGTGCTGCCCGAGAGGGTGGGGGCGGCAGGTACTGCCACATGCTGCCCGAGAGGGTGGGGGAGGCAGGTACTGCCACATGCTGCCCGAGAGGGTGGGGGCGGTAGGTACTGCCACGTGCTGCCTGAGAGGGTGGGGGAGGCAGGTACTGCCATGTGCTGCCTGCGAGGGTGGGGGGAGGCAGGTACTGCCACGTGCTGCCTGAGAGGGTGGGGGAGGCAGGTACTGCCACGTGCTGCCCGAGAGGGTGGGGGCGGCAGGTACTGCCACGTGCTGCCTGAGAGGGTGGGGGGAGGCAGGTACTGCCACGTGCTGCCCGAGAGGGTGGGGGCGGCAGGTACTGCCACGTGCAGCCTGAGGGTGGGGGGAGGCAGGTACTGCCACGTGCAGCCTGAGGGTGGGGGAGGCAGGTACTGCCACGTGCAGCCTGAGAGGGTGGGGGGAGGCAGGTACTGCCACGTGCTGCCTGAGAGGGTGGGGGAGGCAGGTACTGCCACGTGCTGCCCGAGAGGGTGGGGGGAGGTAGGTACTGCCATGTGCTGCCTGAGAGGGTGGGGGCGGCAGGTACTGCCACGTGCTGCCCGAGAGGGTGGGGGAGGCAGGTACTGCCATGTGCTGCCTGAGAGGGTGGGGGGAGGCAGGTACTGCCACGTGCTGCCCGAGAGGGTGGGGGCGGCAGGTACTGCCACGTGCTGCCCGAGAGGGTGGGGGAGGTAGGTACTGCCATGTGCTGCCTGAGAGGGTGGGGGCGGCAGGTACTGCCACGTGCTGCCCGAGAGGGTGGGGGAGGCAGGTACTGCCATGTGCTGCCCGACAGGGTGGGGGGAGACAGGTACTGCCACGTGCTGCCCGAGAGGGTGGGGGGAGGCAGGTACTGCCATGTGCTGCCCGAGAGGGTGGGAGCGGCAGGTACTGCCACGTGCTGCCTGAGAGGGTGGGGAAGGCAGGTACTGCCATGTGCTGCCTGAGAGGGTGGGGGAGGCAGGTACTGCCACGTGCTGCCTGAGAGGGTGGGGAAGGCAGGTACTGCCACGTGCAGCCCGCAGGGTGGGGGGAGACAGGTACTGCCAGGTGCTGCCTGAGAGGGTGGGGGAGGCAGCACTTGTCAATCCCCTCATCAACAACAACAATTCTATCCTCCCACCAACCCCCAAACAACAGCCACATGTCAGCACAAACATCAAATAAAAAAGGAATCAGGAATCACCCATAGTCACCATCAACATATACCCCCCTCAACCCCCCAACCCCATTCCCCTAATGTTCCATGATGTGGCGATGCCAGTGTTGGACTGGGGTGAGCACAGGAAGAAGTCTTACAACACCAGGTTAAAGTCCAACAGGTATGTTTCGAATCACTAACTTTCGGAGCACTGCTCCTTCCTCAGGTGATTGAAGAGGTATGTTCCAGAAACATATATATGGACAAAGTCAAAGATGCAATACGATACTTTGAATTCAAGTCTTTGCAGGCAATTAAGTCTGCAGGTCCCGAGTGAGCAACTGGAGAAAGGGATAATCACAGGTTAAAGAGCTGTCAAGCCAGGACAGTTGGTAGGATTTCATAAGCCCCGGCCAGATGGTGGGGGGTGAATGTAATGCGACATGAATCCAAGGTCCTGGTTGAGGCCGCACTCATATGTACGGAACTTGGCTATAAGTTTCTGCTTGCCGATTCTGCATTGTCGCGCATCCTGAAGGCTGCCTTGGAGAACGCTTACCAGGAGATCAGAGGCTGAATGCCCTTGACTGCTGAAGTGTTCCCCGACTGGAAGGGAACATTCCTGCCTGGCAATTGTCGCGCAATGTCCGTTAATTCATTGTAGCAGCGTCTACATGGTCTCGCCAATGTACCACGCTTCGGGACATCCTTTCTTGCAGCATACAAAGTAGACAAAGTTGGCTGAGTCACACGAGTATGTACCACATACCTGGTGGGTGGTGTTCTCACATGTAATGTTGGTACCCATGTCGATGATCTGGCACATCTTGCAGAGATTGCCATGGCAGGGTTGTGTGGTGTCGTGGTCGTTGTTTTGAAGGCTGGGTAGTTTGCTGCAAACAATGGTTTGTTTGAGGTTGTGCAGTTTTTTGAAGGCAAGTAGTGGAGGTGTGGGGATGACCTTGGCAAGATGTTAATCTTCATCAATGACGTGTTTTCATATGCTGCAAGAAAGGATGTTTCGAAGCGTGGTACATTGGCGAGAATATTGTTAATGCCAATATTGTAATAGCAATATTCATAGAATCATGGAAATTACAGTCCATTAGAAGGCCATACGGCCCATTGAATCTGCACCAGCCCTTGGAAAGAGCACCCTACCTTCACTCTATCTCTGTAACCCAGTAACCCATTGTGATGAATGTGATTCACACTATATATAGTTGCCAATATCACTCCATGTATATATGTTCGTTATCTACCCATTGTAAGTGCAGTTGCACTATCCGACCACCAGGGGGAGTCACTCTGGGAGTACGCGAGAGCTTGTACTGGGCTCCTCCTTTGGCTCCGCCCAGGACTCCTCCCCCTGGGACCGATGTATAAAGATCAGTGCCTTAGAGCCAGCCTGCGGGTTCACCTGAAGTTCAACGACGAATAGGCTGGCTCTATTGTAAGTATATAAAAGCCTCTGTTCAGATCCAACTACACGTGCTCGCTGAATTGATGGTTCCATCAATTTATTACACTTAAGAAGCTGCCGAAGTAAAGCATGGAATCCGCTCTAAAATCAGGACGTCTCGAACTCGATCCGCAGGATGCAGAGGTGAAAGAAACCTTCTGCCACTGGCTGAAATGTTTTAAGGCCTACCTGGCCGAAACCAGCACCGCTGAAACTACGGAGGAACAAAAGCTCAGCCTACTGCACGCGAGGGTAAGCCACAGAATTTCTACACAATTAAATCCAGCCGGTTCCTACACCGCTGCGCTGGGGATTTTGGACAAAATGTATATTAGGCCCATGAACGAGGTCTTTACCCGCCATGTGTTCACGACTCGCCGACAACGGGCTACTGAAGCTTTAGCTGAATTTGCACGCGAGTTGAACAATCTCTCAAATGACTGCAATTACCAGGCTGTAACCGCGGCCGAACATAGGGAGCTTGCTGTGCGGGATGATTTTGTAGCGGGCCTTCGATCTAGCTATGTACGCCAGAGACTATTAGAAAATGGGGCCCAGGGCTTAGAGACTACCGTAGAGGCTGCTATCACGATGGAAGTTTCCTTCCGCAGCCTCAACTCGTTTCCCGCGGACCCCGCTAACCCTGCATGGGCCCCCGACCTGAGGACACCCCAAGCCTGTGCCGCAAGGCCCCCCAGCTATCGCGCTGCCACAGCCGGTCCTAATGTCCCAGTCAACTACTCAAACTATCCAACTGCTCCAGCTAATTACTCAGCACCCCCAGCCAGCTACTCAGCTCGCCAAACCAGTTATTCAACTGCTCCAGCCTGCCGCTATTCAGCTCCCCAAACCAGTTATTCAACTGCTCCAGCCTGCCACTATTCAGCTCCCCAAACCAGTTATTCAACTGCTCCAGCCTGCCACTTCTGTGGACAAAGCCAGCACCCGCGGCAGCTCTGCTCAGCCCGATCCGCGACCTGCAGCAGCTGCGGGAAGAAAGGCCACTATGCTAAAGTGTGCCTCGGCAGAAGGGCCCCAGCCCTCAACACCCCAACAGTCCAAAAACATTGCCCCCAGCACCAGCAGGCCCGTGGGGCCCGAAACGCTGCGGCCTACGCTCAGGCTCCGCCCCCTCCTGCCACGTGCGATCCATGGGGGCCGCCATCTTGGCAAACCTCCACCACGTGGCCGGCCACGTGCGATTCTTGGGGGCCGCCACCTTGGACGCCATCTTCATCACCACCCTCCACTTGCGATCCACGTGCCCTAGCTGCATCCCCAGACTCAAACAGCTCATCGGAGGAGTACGACCTCCCCGGGCAGTCACCACATGGCCCGCAACTCAGCGCGGTGTTCCTGCATCAAGCTCGCCAGAACGCAGCGGCATCTACTCGACAGGACGCCCGATCGGAAGACTTTGACTCCCCCGGGCACCCACCACGCGACCCGCAACTCAACACGGTCACCCTCGACCAATCTCGCCCCAAGCATCTGAGAAATTCGATGACGGAGGTCCAGATCAACGGGTACAACACGTCGTGCCTCTTCGACTCCGGGAGCACAGAGAGCTTCATACACCCAGAGCTGGTAAGATGCTGTTCCCTCTCCATTTATCCCGTCAACCAAACTATCGCCCTCGCTTCGGGCTCCCATTCCATCCAAATCCAAGGCCGCACTACAGCAACGCTAACGATTCGAGGCGCTAGCTATTCCAAATTTAAACTGTATGTCTTGCCCGACCTCTGCGCACCACTCCTCTTAGGCTTGGATTTCCAATGTAATCTCAAGAGTCTCACCCTCAGCTTCAGCGGGTCCCTGTCCCCCACTCACTATCTGCAGCCTCGCCACGCTGCACATCGCCCCCCCTCCTCTCTTCGCCAACCTCACCCCGGATTGCAAACCGGTAGCCACCCGCAGCAGGCGGTACAGCCTACAGGATAGGGTATTTATCAGAACGGAGGTCCGAAGTCTGCTCAGTGAGGGGATCATAGAGGCCAATAACAGTCCCTGGAGAGCTCAGGTGGTGGTCGTCAAGACCGGGGAAAAATTACGCATGGTCGTCGATTATAGCCAGACCATCAATCGCTTTTCGCTCCTAGACGAGTATCCCCTCCCCAGAATCGCAGACATGGTAAATCAGATCGCCCAATATCGGGTATTTTCCACGGTGGATCTGAAGTCTGCATACCACCAGCTCCCAATCCGCCCGGAGGACCGCCACTACACGGCGTTCGAGGCCGAAGGCCGCCTCTTCCATTTCCTCCGGGTTCCCTTCGGTGTCACTAACGGGGTATCGGTGTTCCAACATGCAATGGACCGAATGGTAGACCAGTACGGGCTGCGGGCCACGTTTCCGTATCTGGATAATGTTACCATCTGCGGCCATGACCAGCAGGACCACGACGCCAACCTCCACCGTTTTCTCCAGACTGCCCAAAAATTAAACCTTACATATAACAAGGAGAAATGCGTGTTCCGCACAAACAGACTACCCATCCTTGGCTACATCGTGGAGAACGGAGTCCTGGGCCCAGACCCGGACCGCATGAGCCCCCTCTTAGAACTCCCCTCCCCCATGGCCCCAAGGCCCTCAAACGGTGCTTGGGGCTCTTTTCGTACTACGCCCAGTGGGTCCCCCAACATGCGGACAAAGCCCGCCCACTCTTCAAGGCCACACCATTTCCCCTGTCTGCTAAGGCGCGCCAGGCCTTCAGCTGCATCAGGGACGACATCGCCAAAGCAGCCATGCGGGCGGTGGATGAATCCACTCCCTTTCAGGTTGAGAGCGACGCCTCAGAGGTAGTGCTAGCAGCCACTGTACCAAGCAGGGCGGCCCGTTGCATTTTTCTCCCGTACCCTATCCGCTTCAGAACTCCGACACTCCTCAGTCGAGAAGGAAGCACAAGCCATCGTGGAGGCTATCCGGCACTGGAGGCACTACCTCGCAGGTAGGAGGTTTACCCTCATTACCGACCAACGGTCGGTTGCCTTCATGTTCAACAATTCGCAAAGGGGCAAAATAAAAAATGACAAAATTCTTCGGTGGAGGATCGAACTCTCCACCTACAATTACGATATCAAATATCGACCGGGGAAGCTCAACGAGCCCTCGGATGCCCTATCCCGCGGGACATGCGCCAGCGCGCAAGTCAGCTGCCTAAAAGCCATCCACGATGGCCTCTGCCACCCAGGGGTCACCCGGCTCGCCCACTACATCAGAGCCTGAAACCTGCCTTTCTCCAACGAGGAGGTAAAAGCGGTCACCAGGGACTGCCCGATCTGTGCGGAGTGCAAACCGCACTTCTATAGACCAGACATGGCCCACCTGGTCAAGGCTACTAGGCCCTTTGAACGCCTTGCGATCGATTTCAAAGAGCCACTCCCCTCCACTAACAAAAACATTTACTTCCTTAACATTATTGATGAGTTCTCCTGATTCCCCTTCGCATCCCATGCCCCGATATGACCTCCCACACAGTCATTAGGGCCCTGAATAGTGTCTTCACCCTGTTCGGTTTCCCCAGCTACGTGCACAGCGACTGGGGTGCGTCCTTTTTGAGTGACAAGCTGCGTCAGTACCTGCTCGACAAGGGCATCGCCTCGAGCAGGACTACCAGTTACACCCCCAGGGGGAACGGGCAGGTGGAGAGGGAGAACACGACAGTCTGGAAGACCGTCCTACTGGCCCTCAGGTCCAGGAAGCTCCAAGTTTCCCAATGGCAGGAAGTCCTCCCTGACACGCTACACGCAATTAGATCCCTCCTGTGTACAGCTACCAACCAAACCCCCCACGAGCGGCTCTTCATTTTTTCCAGGGGCACTACCACAGGGGTCTCACTTCCGGCGTGGCTGAGGACGCCAGGCCCGGTTCTCCTAAGGAAGCACGTCAGGGCGCACAAGACCGACCCCATTGTTGAAAAGGTGTGCCTGCTTCATTCCAACCCACAGTACGCATTTGTTGAGTTCCCGGACGGTCGCCAGGACACAGTATCCCTCCGGGACCTGGCACCCGCTGGATCCAGCCCCCTATCTACCCCCACCGAGGAACTCCTTTCCCCGTTCCCTATGCGGCCGCCCCCTTGCGCCCCCGATTCTGCGAGCTCACCCCACCAGTCCCGAGCGCCAGCACCAGCCCGCCCCCCGCGCCCCCAGTCTCCATTCGACCAGGAGGTGTATGAGGCTCGGACAAGACTCGCCCCGGAGCCGGCAACCGTACCCCAGACCTCGACGCCCGCCCAGCCACCGCAAGAGGCTGCAACCCCGGTGCTCCGCAGATCAAAACAGACAATTCGTCCACCGGACAGACTGACTCTTTGAGCCATCACCCCCGCCGGACTTGATTTTTTTAACAGGGGTGAATGTGGTGAATGTGATTCACACTATATATAGTTGCCAATATCACTTCATGTATATATGTTCGTTATCTACCCATTGTAAGTGCAGTTGCACTATCCGACCACCAGGGGGAGTCGCTCTGGGAGTACACGAGAGTTTGTACTGGGCTCCTCCCTTGGCTCCACCCAGGACTCCTCCCCCTGGGACCGATGTATAAAGATCAGTGCCTTAGAGCCAGCCTGCCAGTTCACCTGAAGTTCAACGACGAATAGGCTGGCTCTATTGTAAGTATATTAAAGCCTCTGTTCAGATCCAACTACATGTGTTCGCTGAATTGATGGTTCCATCACCCATCTAACCATTTGGACACTAAGGGGCAATTTAGAGTGGCCAATCCACCTAACCTGCACATCTTTGGACTGTGGGAGGAAACTGGAGCACCCTGAGGAAACCCACGCACACACGGTGAGAAAGTTGTCACCCTATTGTTGGAATAGTATTCGGGGTGGGCAATAAATGCTGGGCACAACAGCGACGCCCACATCCCATGAATGAATATAAAAAAAGGTAAATGCATAAGGTTTACAACAATGTAAGATTGAAGTAAACTAAAGTCCATGAGATAAAGTCTGGGAGGAGGTATAGTGGTAGGGTCTGGGACATGGAGGGTTAATATAGAACAGAGTACAGTTACGGCCCCACACTGATGTAAGAAGGCACATGCCCCAGACCTAGGATCAATGTGGTGTTGATCAAAGATGTGCGATCAAGTAGAATGTAGATAGCTTCATGCCGATACATTTTCTTGTGCATTTGTATGTAGTTACACATAGCTAATAAAGACTTGCTGTACACAGAAGACTATAAACAATTCTTTAATAGGCTCCACAGTCAACACCATCTCAACACACTAGCAATAAAGGAGGGGTAGCTTGTAGATCAGCCTCCATTATGAAGTGCCCTGTTATAGCCCGCAAGTATCTTACGGGATGGAACAATGAACTTTCTTATGAACCTTGCAGAATACCAGCTCCCCCGTTAAGGGGGCGGGGAACCTCTAAACTATGTATAGGGTGTATGGTATACAAAGCTGGCCAGTTAGGCACCGGCAAGGCAGATCCAGTTGGGATCTACCGTGTGATGTGTGTAATAGTTATTGTAAGTAAACATGGGGCGCAATCTTCCGGCCATGCTGCACTGGGAAAGCAGCTCGCCCGTGGCGCAGAGTGGCCGGTGAAAGCCGGGAGACCCCACTACCGAGATCTACCCGGCTTGCAATGCTGTGCAACATTCAACGCAATCTCACAAGACATTGCAAGGGGAATCCCACTCACAATGGGCGGGATCAGTGTTTGGTAAATCTGCATATTAGAGTGAGGCAGTAAGCCCTACTCTAATTTGCAGATTCCCAAGGTACCTGAGGAATTCAATTCCTTTGCCTCTGGGACCTTGGGCGAGCGCTGTTTGGTAATGGTCCCCACAAACAGGGCCAGGTGGAATGACACTCATGAAATGAAAAATGAAAAATGAAAATCACTTTATTGTCACGAGTAGGCTTCAATGAAGTTACTGTGAAAAGCCCCTAGTCGCCACATTCCGGCGCCTGTTCGGGGAGGCTGGTACGGGAATCGAACCATGCTGCTGGCCTGCTTGGTCTGCTTTAAAAGCCAGCGATTTAGCCCAGTGAGCTAAACCAGCCCCAAGGGGATTGGAGGCCCCCAGCTGCATCCCCTTCGGGCAGGCTGGTGCCACCTGGGTACCCTGGCAGTGCTAGCCTGGCACCCTGGCATTGCCACCTGGATGCCAGCCTGGCACTGCCAGGTTGGCATTTTGTGCGTGTGATCGGGCTGGGCTGCCTGGTGTGGTTGTTGGGGGTGGTGGCGGACCCTGCCATGTTGTGTTCGGGCTGCAGGGAGGTGATCGGGAATGGCGTCCCGCTTTCTTGCTACAATGGGGAGTTCTGGCGAGCAGAGCTTCCCATTGTATATGGGCGGCACAGTAGCACAGTGGTTAGCACTATTGCTTCACAGCGCCAGGGACCCGGGTTCGATTCCTGCTTGGGTCACTGTCTGTGTGGAGTCTGCATGTTCTCCCCGTGTCTGCGTGGGTTTCCTCTGGTTGCTCCGGTTTCCTCCCACAAGTCCCGAAAAACGTGCTGTTAGGTAATTTGGATATGTTGAATTCTCCCTCCATGTACCCGAACAGGCGCCGGATTGTGGCAATGAGAAGATATTCACAGTAACTTCATTGCAGTGTTAATGTAAGCCTACTTGGGACACTATTAAAGATTATTATTAAAAAACGGGGCTATGTGTGACCTCGGCGTTCTCCGTTTAGGTCCCTTATTCAAAGCGAATCCCGTTGAATGTGTTTCTCAGCACTGCAAGTGCCAGGAAACGCGAGGCTAAATGCACTGGCTCAGGGACTTTGTTCCCTTTTGGGAAGATTGCTCCCTAGGTTTCTTTAAACTACCCGGTGTGGACTCCTTTGTGGCCTTTTAAAATGCCCCCTCTCCAACGTTTTACTCTTTTATGTTTCAAACCGTTTTCAGCAGCTGGGTCACCAATACGAAAGAGCCCCTGCAGAGGGCAGCCTGTGGCCACAGCTAAAACCAGGCAAGCAGGCAAGATAGAGTGCTTCTCCTTGCTAGGTCATTAGGAGGCCACTTCCAGGCAGTTGACCCAGTCCCAGGTGCCTCAGGGGGCCCAGAGGTTGACTGGAAAATTACATTCAACTTCACTAAGCCTTTAACTGTCACTAATTGGCTACCTGTTGCTTATGGAAGGGTCGGTCTGCTGACTCTGATCCAGCATCTGGGAAAATGGCCCATGCATGGAGTGGAGCCGGCAAACCAGCACACTGGCTCGAGGTGCGAGTTTTTATGTCTGCCCACCTCCGTACCTGACACCAATAAGGGCATTAAAAAATGCCCAAAAAGTATCTAGCCCAGATTTGAATATATTAAATGTTAGAGCATCCACAGCTGTCAGGGGCAGGCATTTCCAAGGATGCACAACTTTCTGAGTGAAGATGTTCCTCCTCACTAAAATGATTGATACCTTATCCTGTATACCTGTTCTAAATTCCCCAGCTGGGGGGAAAGTAATCTGTGTCGACCCTGTCTAGTCCCTTCGGAATCGTCTGTATCTCAACGAGATCATCTTATTTTTTCGATGCTCCAAAGAGTGTAGGTGCAATTTATTGAAACTCTCGCCGTAGGACAACCCTCTCATCCCAGAAACGAGCTTACTGAACCCTTGCTGTACCACCTCCAATGCAAGTATTTCCTTAGAACCTTAGTTAGGCCACACATGGAGTATAGTGTTCAATTCTGGTTGCCACACTACCAGAAAGATGTGGAGGCTTTAGAGAGGGTGCAGAAGAGATTTACTAGGATGTTGCCCATTAGCTATGAGGAGCGGTTGAATAAATTCGGTTTGTTCTCACTGGAACGACCGAGGTTGAGGGGCGACCTGATGGAGGTCTACAAAATTATGAGGGGCATAGACAGAGTGGATAGTCAGAGGCTTTTCCCCAAGGTAGAGGGGTCAATTACTAGGGGGTATAGGTTTAAGGTGCGAAGGGCAAGGTTTAGAGGAGATGTACGAGGCAAGTCTTTTACACAGAGGGTAGTGGGTGCCTGGAACTCGCTGCCAGAGGAGGTGGTGGAAGCAGGGACGATAGTGACATTTAAGGGGCGTCTTGACAAATACATGAATAGGATGGGAATAGAGGGATACAGACCCAGGAAGTGTAGAATATTTTAGTTTAGACGGGCAGCATGGTCGGCACGGGCTTGGAAGGCTGAAGGGCCTGTTCCTGTGCTGTACTTTTCTTTGTTCTTTGTTTGTTCTCCGTCCTTAAATATGGACACCCAAAACTGCACATAGTGGCCGCGACCTACTGGCCATATTGTGCCCGAACGGGAGTGCAACACGGTCAGTAGCGGTCAGGAGAAGCCTCCCGCAGGCTTCCCAGCAGCCAGTACTCCTTGCGAGATCTATCCAAACCATCCAGCCGATCTTGTGAGACATTGCGATGTCAAGCCCACCCATTGTGGGTGGGGCCATTTTTGGAAAATCTGCATATTAGATTGAAACTATTACACTATTATGCAGTTCTCTGAGGTAACCAAGGCATTAGGATCTATCCACTTTGCCTTAGGGATCTTGGACAAGTGCTGTTTACTATATGTCTCCACACACAGGGATCATATGGAATGGCATTTGTGGGGGGTCTCCCAGGGAATTGGAGGCCTCCAGGTGCATGCCCCCTGGCAGGGTGGTACCCTGGCAGTGCCACCTGGGTGCCAGCCTGACACTGCCAAGGTGCCCATGTGGCAGTGCCAGCTGGCAGGGGCATTGCCAAGATGTCAGGCTGGCCCTCTTTTGTGTGGTGGTGATTGGGCCGGGGATGCCCTGTGCGGGTGTGGTGTGTGTGTGTGTGTGTGTGTGTGTGGGGGGGGGGGGGGGGGGGGGGGGGGGAGGGGGGGGGGGGGGGAGGGGGGGGGGGCACAGATTGGGAACCTCCTGAATTGGGGCCTGGGATGGTTTGGGGTCATGCTGGGGGCTCGAGGGATCGGGATGCCAATTAAAAATGATGTCCTGATCTCTCCCTGCGCTGAGGACTGTTAGCGAGCCTGGCTCCACAGTGCAGGAAATGGGACTAAGTGTGGCCTCGGCTGCCCATTCCCCACTGCGATCTAACCGGAGCCACATTAGATAGCTTTGTGATTCTCGGTGTTGCGAGCACTGGGAAACACACGACTAAACACGCTCGCTATGGAACATAGTTCCCATTTGGTATGATCGCTTCCATGGTCTCACGAAAGACCTGTGAATTTGTAGCAGGGATTCTTTATTCTTGTGCTCCAATCCCCTTGTGGTAACGGAAGGCACACCATTTGCCTTCCTAATTGCTTTTTGTACCGTAATGTTATCTTTCTGTTTTACTTGCACAAATACACCCAAGTCACTCTGGCATCAACATTTGCAGATTTCAACTTTGATATTCTAACAACCAAAGTGAATAACCTCAGACTTCTCCACTTTCTATTCTATCTGTCGTCTTGTAATTCTTCCCCCTAACTTGTCTATGGGCAGCATTTACTGAGCAACCGGCAAATAGGATTTCCCGTTGGCTACAACCCTTGTTTCCGGGAAACCTGTGCGCCATCGGTGGGACTGGAATATCCCGGCGCCGTGAACAGCCGGTAAAATCCCGCCCATATGTCTCTTCACAGCCTCTTTGTGTTCACCTTGCAGCTTACATTCCCACCTAGCTTTATATCATCAGCAAGCCTGGATACATTACTCTTGGACTCTGTGTCTAATTAACTACCATAGGTTGTAAATAGCTGAAGTCCCAGCATGACCCTTGTGGCACTTAACTAGTAACAGTCTACCAACTTGAAAATGCTCTGTTTATTCCTACTTGCCATTCTGTGTCCATTAACTAACCTACCATAAATGTAAAAATATTAGCGCAAATCCACAAATCCATGCCTTGAATTGAATGATCTTTGAAAACAGACATAGAAATTATTGTATGCAACTTGCACTCATTTATTGCCCTGCTGATGTAATGTTAAATTTGTGCTCTGTGCAGATTATGATTCCTGTAACCCGTGCTGTCAACGCTGTTGATTGACCGCATGTCAGGAAGACATAAAACTACTTATAACCATAGAACCATAGAAAGGTTATAGCACAGAAGGAGACCATTCAGCTCATTGTGTCTGTGCCGACCGAAAATTAAAAGATAAAAAACTAGCTACCTATTCTAATCCCACCTTCCAGCCCCTGGTCCGTAGCCTCGCACCTTACAACTAGGGGCAGCACTGTAGCATTGTGGATAGCACAATTGCTTCACAGCTCCAGGGTCCCAGGTTCTATTCCGGCTTGGGTCACTGTCTGTGCGGAGTCTGCACATCCCCCCCCCCGTGTGTGCGTGCGTTTCCTCCGGTTTCCTGCCACAGTCCAAAGATGTGCAGGTTAGGTGGATTGGCCATGATAAATTGCCCTTAGTGTCCAAAATTGCCCTTAGTGTTGGGTGGGGTTACTGGGTTATGGGGATAGGGTGGAGGTGTTGACCTTGGGTAGGGTGCTCTTTCCAGGAGCTGGTGCAGACTCGATGGGCTGAATGGCCTCCTTCTGTAAATTCTATGATAATTCTATGATAACATTTGAGGTGCAGAGCCAAATACTTTTGAAAAACAAATTGAAATTGAAATTGAAAATCGCTTATTGTCACGAGTAGGCTTGAATGAAGTTACTGTGAAAAGCCCCTAGTCGCCACATTCCGGCGCCTGTCCGGGGAGGCTGGTACGGGAATACTTTTCAAATGGGATGAGAGTTTATGCCTCCACCACTAAACCAGGTAGTATATTCCAAACATCCATCACCTTCTGGGTAAAGAAACCTTTCCTCGTGTCCCCTTTAATCCTTCTACCAATCATCACAAACTGTTCCCTCTTAATAATTGACCCCCATTAGGGGGAACAGGTCTTTCCTGTCTACCCTGTCTATGTCCCTCGCCTCAATTTGGTCACCCCATAGCCTCCTCTGATCTAAGAAAAACAATCCTCGTTTATCCAATCTAATAATAATAATAATCTTTATTGTCACATGTAGGCTTACATTACAGTGCAATGAAGTTACAGTGAAAAGCCTCTAGTCGCCACATTCCGGCACCTGTTCGGAGGGAGAATTCAGAATGTCCAAATTACCTAATAGCGCACCTTTTGGGACTTGTGGGAGGAAACCGAAGCACTCAGAGGAAACCCACGCAGTCCCGGGGTGATTGTGCAGACTCAGCACAGACAGTGACTTAAGCCGCAAATTGAACCTTGGACCCTGGCGCTATGAAACAACAGTGCTAACCACTGTGCTACCATGTGGCTGCAATTTTCAAGCCCTGGCGACATTCTTGTAAATCTCTTCTGCACTTTCTCCAGAGTAATTATGTCCTTCCTGTAATGTGATGACCAGAACTGTACTCAAAGCCCCAATTGTGGCTTAACCAGCATTTTGTACAGTTCCAGCATTACATCCCTGCATTTGTATCCAATACCTTGTCCAATAAAGGAAAGCATGCCGTATGCTTTATTTGCCACCTTAACCACATTGCCTGCCATCTTCAGGGACCTGTGGACATGCACTCCAGGGTTTCTCACTTCCTCTATCCCTCCCAATATTCTCCCATTTATTGTGTATTCCCTACCTGTGTTTGCCATCCCCAAAAATATTACCTCACATTTCTCTGAACTGAATTCCATTTGCCACTTTCCCACCCATTCTGAAGCTATCCTCTTCACTATCAACTACACGGTCAATTTTTGTGTCATCTGCAAATTTCCCAATCATGCCTTCTACATTTAAGTCCAAATCATTAATATATAAAATAAATAGCATGCGACCCAACACTGATCCCTGTGGATCATCACAGGAAACCATTTTTTCTTTCACAAGAACACATATTTACCCCTTTGTTTCCTGTTACTGTGCCAATTTTGAATGTAACTCGCCACTTTCCCCTGTATCCCATGGGCTTTTTCTATCTGACCAGTCTGCCATGTGGGGCCTTGTCAAGTACCTTACTGAAACCCATGTAGACAACATCCACCACACTACCCTAATCAATCCTCCATGTTACTGTCTCAAAACATTTGATTAAATTAGTAAAACACAGCTTTCCATAACAAAAACATGCTCATCCCTGATGAATCTGTTCCTTTTTAAGTGACAGTTTATCCTGTCTCTCAGGAATGATTCTTATAATTTTCCCACCACCGAAGTCAGACTGACCAGTGCATAAATACCCTTTTAAAAGATTTCTAATCTGCTGGTACCTCAGCTGTATCTGGTGAGGATTGGAAAATTATCCTGCGAGCAGGTATCTTTTAACAGCCTGGGATTCAATCCATCTGGTCCTGGTGGTTTATCCGCCTTCAAGGATGCCAGTCCTCCATCACTTCCTCTCGCATTATGTTTATTTTATCTAGCATTTAACACTCTTCCTCTTTAACTAGGATATCGACATCATCCCTCTCCTTAGTGAAAATAGAAATAAAGTACTCATTGAAAACTCTGCCCACATCTCCAGCATCAGTTCACAATTACCATCCACATTTTTTTTAATCAATGTTTTTTATCAGGTTTTTGAATAAAGTATATTTACCGTTATGTACACAAAATAGAATACATATGTATATATATATATATACATAGAAGAGAAGGGAACATGCACAAAAACAAAACAAACAACAACAAAAGAAAAAGTTAGAATAAAATAACTGGTAGGGTATTGTGTGCTAGCTCAACAACAGCAGCTCTGTACAATTGGCAGCATTGTTTTTAGCACATAAGTAGGCATCTGTTGGGGGGGGGAACTGGGTGGGGGGTACATTTAGGCACCGCGGAAATAAAAACAGAACAATTACAGAGGGCAATACGCGAATGGATCTGGTGTTGGTGGTGTTGGTGTTGTCACTTGCTTCTCCCGGACGGTTTTCGTTGCCGTTGCCGCCTCACGATCACCTCCGTTTCAACCGTTCGTCCTGTCTTTCGCCCGGATTTTCCTTGTTCTCTGCTCCTGTAGATGCCAAGTTTGTTTTTGTTTCCCGTGTCCTCCTTCCGGCTGTCATTCCCTTGCCTCCCCCCCACTTCACTGGTTCCCATCTATTGTTCCCTGTCTCCCCCCTCTACCACCCCTCCCCCACTCCCCTTCTCCTGTGGTTCGCCTTTCTTTTCTCTTAAGTTTAGCTGCTACCCCCCCCCCCCCCCCCCCCCCCCCCCACCCCGGGTCTATCCCTCCCTCCCCCGCCTCAGCTACTTTCCCCTGATTCTTTTTTTCAAAAATAATTTTTATTGAAAAATGTTGAATTTATACAACAACATCGAACCATAATAAAATACCAACAATAACAATAATGATAGCAAACATAAACATTCGCCCCTCCTCAATGAACAGCACAACATATTAACAACAACTTAAATTAACACAATGTTAAGTTACATAACCGTAGAGAAAATAAAATGGAAACTATAGTAAGGAAAACCCCCCCCCGGGGTTGCTGCTGCTATTGACCAAGACACCTATCTTTGAGCCAGGAATGTCACTGATCCAGGTCTCCACACTACTTGGGTGCCTCGCATCCTTCCACTGCAGCAAGATCCTCCGCCGGGCTACTAGGGACGCAAAGGCCAGGACACCGGCCTCTTTTGCCTCCTGCACTCCCGGCTCCACCGCAACTCCAAAAATCTCCATTCCCCTCTCCACCGTTGGCTCCGACCGGTACAGTTCCCCGTAAAAATCCTTGAAGACCTCATTCACCTCTAACCCCTTCCGCACCACATTCCCACTCTTGTCTCTCACTCCAGCAATTTCCTTAGCCGCATCCCGCTTGCGGAGCTGATGAGCCAGCATCCTACTCGCCTTTTCACCATGTTCGTACACTGGCCCTTGTGCCTTCCTCCACTGTGCCTCCGCCTTTCTAGTGGTCAGCAAATCAAATTTAGCCTGCAGGCTGCGCCTCTCCCCCAACAGTCCCTCCTCTGGTGCCTCTGCGTACCTCCTGTCTACCTCCAGCATCTTTCCCACCAGTCTATCCCTCTCACTCCTCTCGCTCCTCTCCCTGTGTGCCCGGATAGATATCAGCTCCCCACGAATCACTGCCTTCAGGGCTTCCCAGACCATCCCCACCTGGACCTCCCCCGTATCATTCACCTCAAGGTACCCCTCAATACTTGCCCGGACCCTCCTACACACCTCCTCCTCCGCCAACAACCCCACATCCAACTGCCACAACGGGCGCTGGTCCCGCACTTCCCCCATCTCCAACTCTATCCAATGCGGAGCGTGGTCGGGAGATTGCAATGGCCGAATATTCGGCCTCCTCCACTCTCGGAATCAGTTCCCTACTCACCACGAAGAAATCTATCTGAGAATAGACCCTATGTACGTGGGAGAAGAAAGAGTACCCCCGTGCCCCCGGCCTCACAAACCTCCATGGATCCACCCCTCCCATCTGGTCCATAAACCCTCTCAGTACCTTGGCCGCCGCCGGCCTCCTACCCGTCCTAGAGCTGGACCGATCCAGTGAAGGATCCAACACTGTATTGAAGTCCCCCCCCATAATCAGACCTCCTGCCTCTAGATCCGGGACCCGTCCCAGCATACGCCTCATAAAGCCCGCATCGTCCCAATTTGGGGCATACACACGAGCAAGTACCACCTTCTCTCCTTGTAGCCTGCCCCTAACCATAACATACCTACCCCCCTTATCCGCCACCACCTCAGCTGCCAAAAAACGACACATTTTTCCCCACCAGAATCGCCACTCCCCGGTTCTTCACATCCAACCCAGAGTGGAAAACCTGCCCCACCCACCGCTTCCTCAGACGGACGTGGTCCGCCACCTTCAGGTGGGTCTCCTGAAGCATTGCCACCTCTGCCTTTAGCCCCCTCAGATGAGCAAGTACCCTCGACCGCTTCACCGGCCCATTCAATCCTCTCGCATTCCAGGTGACCAACCGGATCAGAGGGCGTCCCGCCCACCTTCCCCGTCGACTAGCCATAGCCCGTCGACTGCCCGCCCCAGGCCAGCACCCCCCGCCCCACCCAGTCCCCACAGCGACAACACCTCACCTCTGTCCCCCCGGCCCCCACCAACTCCTTCCTCACCCTGCCAGCAGCAACCCGGTATTCCCCCCCCCCCCCCCCCCCCCCCCTCTCCCCCCAGGCTAGGAACCCTTCTAGCCGCTAACCGTCCTCCATTGTACTTCCGTGGGTCAGCTAACTTCTGCTGACCCCGGAAACTCCAGCCAAAAACACGACCCCTCCCAAAGTGGGATCATCCCCCATCCTATCCCTCCTCCAGGCACCGCTCTAGCGCAGGGAAGAACCAGTTAAGGCCCCGCCCCCTCCCGTCATCATCTCCACCCCCCAGCCCCGCAACGCGGGAAACCAGAGGAAAGCCCGCGCTTTCGCACTGCCCCACCACACCCTTCTGACGCAGCTCCCAAATACCAGCCCCACTCCATACCCCCAACCCGACATAGAATACAACAAACCCCCCCAACCCTCCCCGCAAGATGCACAACTCAAACAATGCCCCACAGCAAAAAACAGAACAACACCCCAATAAATAACCATATCAAAATTACAAAAGTAAAGAAAAAGAGAACACAGCAACAGCAGAAACCAGCAATAAAGTATTACAACCGACCCCGCAACCCCCAACCCCTAGTTTGAGTCCAGTTTCTCTGTCCGCACGAAGGCCCATGCCTCCTCCGGGGAATCAAAATAATAATGCTGGTCCAAATAAGTTACCCACAGGCGCACAGGCTGCAACATTCCGAACTTTATCTTCTTCTTGTAAAGCACCTCTTTCGTCCGATTAAACCCGGACCGCCGCTTAGCCACCTCCGCACTCCAATCCTGGTAGATCCGTACTACCCATTCTCCCAATTGCTGCTCTTCACCTTCTTGGCCCAACGCAGCACACACTCCTGATCACTGAACCGGTGGAACCTCACCAGCACCGCACGCGGGGGTTCATCCTCCTTAGGCCTCCTGGCCAGTACTCTGTGTGCTCCCTCCAGCTCCAGGGGCAGATGGAAAGATCCGGCCCCCACTAGCGAGTTCAGCATCGTAGCCACGTAGGTTGTCAGATCCGACCCCTCCAGCCCCTCCGCAAGGCCCAAGATCCTCAGATTTTTCCGCCTGATGCGGTGATCAAGCTCCTCGAAGTGGTCCTGCCACTTCTTGTGGAGTGCCTCGTGCCCCTCCACCTTACTCATGAGGACCACGGCCTCCTCCTCTCGTTCAGTGGCCTGCGTCTGCAACGCCTTAATGGCAGCACCCTGAATCTCCGAGAGCCTTTTGTTCGTTTCCTGCAGAGAGCTCAGTACCTCAGCTCTCTGAGCCCACTGCTTCCACTCCTCTGGTGCTTCGCCGGCCGCCATCTTGGATTCCTTCCCCCGTTTTTTTTGGGGAGCTGCTGCCGATTTTTCCCACTTTCCACTCCGAGTTCGAGTCATGAAATGCGTAGAAAGTCGATCAGCACACCTTCTCCCACCGGGAGACGTCGAAAAAATCCGTTTTGGGCTCTAAAAAGAGCCGAAAAGTCCGTTTGAAACGGGAGCTCCCAAATGTGCGGTTCCTACGTCATCGCCGGCACCGGAAGTCCTTTCCCCTGATTCTTGGCTACCTGGCTATTCATCTGCATGTTCGTTGGCCACAAACAGACCCTGGAACAATCGGGTGAATGGCTCCCACGTTCTGTGGAAGCTGTCATCTGTCCCTCGAATGGCGAATTTGATTTTCTCCATTTGGAGAGATTCTGAGAGGTCGGACAGCCAGTCTGCAGCTTTGGGTAGTGCTACCAACTGCCAGCCAAACAGGATTCTACAGCGGGCGATCAGAGAGGCAAAGGCAAGGGCGTCCACCCTCCTCCCCAGGAATAGATCTGGATGATCTGATATCACGAAGACCGCCACTATCGGGCATGGCTCCACCCTCATCCCCATCACTTGGACATAGACTCGAAGTAGGCTGTCCAGTACCCCGCAAGTCTGGGGCAAGACCAGAACATATGGGTGTGGTTGGCTGGGCCTCCTTTGCCCCATTCACATCTATCTTCCACCTCCGGGAAGAACCTGCTCATACGAGTTCTGTTAAGTGGGCTCTATGTACCACTTTTAGTTGCGTCACGCTGAGCCTTGCGCACATGGAGGTGGAGTTGACCCTATGCAGTGCTTCGCTCTAGAGTCCCCACCCTATCTCAATCCCAGGTCCTCCTCCCATTTCTTTCTTGTTGTGTCCAGTACGGTGTTGGCCCTTTCCACCAGTCGGTTATACTTGTTGCTACAGTTCCCTTTATCTAGGATACTTGCGTCCAGTAACTCTTCCGGTAATGTCTGTTGTGGCGGATGTGGATACGTCCTTGTCTCCTTTATTACCATCCACCTTAACATCAAGGCAACATTTGATCGAGTGTGGCATCAAGGAGCTCTAGCAAAACTGGAGTGCATGGGAATCAGGGGGAAATTTTCCACTGGTTGGAGTCATATCCAGCACAAAGGAAGATGGTTGTGGTTGTTGAAGTTCACTCATCTCCGTCCTGGGACCTCACTGCAGCAGTTCCTCAGGGTAGTGTCCGAGGCCTAACCATCTTCAGCTGCTTCATCAATGATCTTCCTTCCAACATAAGGTCAGGTGTGGGGATGTCCGCTACTGGCCGGCACAGGAGTACAATGGTTGGCACTGTTGCTTCACCAATCCAGGATCCCAGGTTCGATTCCTGGCTTGGTTCACTGTACGGAGTCTGTATGTTCTCCCTGTGTCTGCGTGGGTTTCTTCCGGGTGCTGCAGTTTCCCACCACAGTCCAAAGATTAGGTGGATTGGCCATGCTAAATTGCCCTTAGTGCCTTAAAAGTTTAGGTGGGCTTACTGGGTTTCGGGGGATAGGGTGGAAGTGTGGACTTAGGTAGGGTGCTCTTTCCAAGGGTCAGTGCAGACTTGATGGGCCAAATGGCCTCCTTCTACACTGTAAATTCAATGATTCTATGTTCAACACCATTTGCTACTCCTCAGACACTGAAGCAGCCCAGGTGCAAATGCAGCAAGACTTGGACAATATCCAGGCTTTGGAAACACAAAGAAGCTTTGGCAACTCCAAGAAGGGGCGTTAGCACCTTTTAAAAGATAACAAGACTCTGCTTGTTTGCCTGAAGGTTAGAAATTCCTCTGGTATAAGTCATGGCCTTGTCCATTTTTAAAACAAGAATGATAATTTTACAATATAACCCAGTTGCCGTAGATATGTTTTTATATTTTCCCTTCCATCTGAACCGGGACACCTTTTATTCTCTTTGTAATCTTTCGTCCTATTTACTGATTTACTCTTAGGTTTGTACTCTGTCCTTTCCTGCCACGGTCTGTTTATCCTTTACCATGTTAAATTCATTCCCCTCTTGCCTTGCCTCCACTCTTTGATTTATCACATCTTCCCAAATTCGATCCTTTGTCCCCAGTATTGAGTTTAGGGATGGAGTATAAAAGTAAGGCAGTCTTGTTCCAACTGTACAGCACATTGGCGAGACCACACCTAGAGTCCTGCTACAGTTTTGGTCTTATTCAAGAAAGGATACACTTCCATTGACAGCAATTCAAAGAAGTTTAACGAGTTGCTTCCTGCAATAAATAGATTGTCTAATGAAAAATGATTGAGCAAGTTCTGCCTATCCTCACTGGAGTTTAGAAGGAGAGGTGATCTTATTGAAACATAAAAGATTTTGAGGGGGGCTTGACAGGGTGTTTCCCCTTGTCAGGTAATCCAGGGGACACGGTCTCAGAATAAGTGGCCGCACAGTTAAAGCAAAGATCAAAAGGGATAATTCTTCTCTCAGAAGATCATTAATCTTCGGAATTCTTTACCTCAGAGAGCAGTGGAGGTTAAGTCATTGAATATATTCAAGGCTGAGTTGAACATATTTTTGCTCTACAAGGGAGGTAAGTATTAGGGGGGAAAGCAGGAAAGTAGAACTGAGGCTACGATCGGATCAGCCATAATCATATTTAATGGTGGATCAAGCTCATGGAAACAAATAGCACAATTCTGTCCCTATCTCTGATATTCTTATGTTTTTATTTAAACTTTTATTAATGAACAGCAGAAAAGGCATCTGTATTCACCTTAGCATGTCATGAAAGGTGATTCCCTATGTAAACATTAGTAGCCCCAGAAAGCAATTATTTAAATTAATAGCTGCTGCACAATTAAAAGGCATATTGGGATTTTGTTAGCCTATTAATTAATTAATTCAGAATTATTGTCCAATTTACTATGATGCTTTTGATAGTCAGCTTGTTTGCTGCACTCCTGTCTTTACATTATTAAAAACATAATACAAAAAGTAATATATTAAAAACAATTTCACATTCTGACAAAATTGGTGGAATACGTTACTTACAGCAATGATTCCCAACCATTTATTTACGTCATGGCACACGTTTATACTACAAAAGACTTTGACGCACACCTCCTATTTTCTTCAACAGGTCCCGTACCAGCCTCCCCGAACAGGCGCCGGAATGTGGCGACTAGGGGCTTTTCACAGTAACTTCATTTGAAGCCTACTTGTGACAGTAAGCGATTTTCATTTCATTTTTTTCATTTCTTCAACTGAACTGCCCTCACAAAACCTTTTATCTTTAAAACTTCCTAAAAACATGTCAAGCCACCAGTTAATACAATTTTCATGAGTTTAAGTGATTTACAATGAAAGCCTTAACACCATTTGCATGTCAAATACAATATTGGAACGAGGGCTAGAAATAGGGATAGGACTCTGGAGCAAAGCACTGAACAGGGCAGACTCCATCTCCACATGCTCAAGGCTAAGCCCAATGCAGCTGAAAGTGGTGCACAGAGTGCACCTAACCAGAATCCGAATGAGTAGGACAAATGAGAACAATGCCAGGTAGGCATGGCCAACCACACCCACATGTTCTGGGCATGCCTCAGACTTGTCGGGTTCTGGACAGCCTTGTTTGAGGCAATGTCCAAGGAGGGAAATTATGAGTAGAACCAGAGGAAGTAGGTGAGGTCTGAATGAGTATTTTGCACTGGTATTCACAAAGGAAAGGGACATGTTGATTGGTGGTGTGTCAGAGGGATGTCTAAACACTTTTGAAAAGGTCATTATTATGAGGCGGCACGTTAGCATAGTGGTTAGAACAATTGCTTCACAGCTCCAGGGTCCCAGGTTCGATTTCCGGCTGGGTCACTGTCTGTGCGGAGTCTGCACGTTCTCCCCGTGTGTGTGTGGGTTTCCTCCAGGTGCTCCGGTTTCCTCCCACAGTCCAAAGATGTGCAGGTTAGGTGGACTGGCCATGCTAAATTGCCCTTAGTGTCCAAAATTACCCTTAGTGTTGGTTGAGTGGGGTTACTGGGTTATGGGGATAGAGTGGTGTGGGCTTGGGTAGGGTGCTCTTTCCAAGAGCCGGTGCAGACTCGATGGGCCGAATCGCCTCCTTCTGCACTGTAAATTCTATGAGGGAGGAAGTGTTAGATGTGTTAAAAAGCATTAAGGTAGACAAATCCCCAGAGCCAGATGGCATCTACTCATATTACTGAGGGAGGCAAGAAATGAAATTGCTGGGCCTCGAACAGAAATCTTTTTGTCCTCGTTAGCCACACGTGAGATCACAGAGGATTGGAGGATAGCCAATATCCGCTATTTAAGAAGGTTTGCAAGGATAATCCGGGTAATTATAGTCAGTGAGTTTGACGTCAGTGATAGTGAAAATGTTGGAAAAAGTTCTCAGAGACATGATATATGCATATTGGGAAGTGAAAGGTCTTATTAGTGACAGACAGCATGGTTTTGTACAAGGGAGGTCATGTCTCACAAAATTTGAAAAAGAAATTAGAGCACCAATTAATTTTTTCAGTTAAGAGGCAATTTAGCATGGCTAATCCACCTACCCTGCACACCTTTGGGTTGTGGGGGCGAAAGCAATGCAAACACGGGGAGAATGTGCAAACTCCACACGGACAGTGACCCAGAGCAGGGATCGAACCTGGGACCTCGGCGCTGTGAGTTGTCTCTCTAAATTAATTGAGTTTTTTGAAAAGGTGACAAAAATGATTGGCGAGGGAAGGACTGTGGATGTTGTCTACATAGACTTTAGTAAAGCATTTGATAAGGTCCCTCATGGCAGGATGGGGCAAAAGATTAAATCACATGGGGTCAGGGGTGAACTAGCTGATGCATTCAGAACTGACTTGGCCATAGAAGGCAGAGGGTAGCAGTGAAAGGGTGTTTTTACGAATGGATATCTGTAATTAGTGGTGTTCCGCAGGAATCAGTACTGGGACCTCTGCTCTTTGTAATATATATAAATGACTTGGAAGAAAACGTAGTGGGTCTGATTAGCAAGTTTGCGGATGATACTAAGATTGCAGGAGTTGCGGATAGTGATGAAGATTGTCAGAGAATACAGCAGGATATAGATAGGCTGCAATATTGGGCAGAGAAATGGCAGATGGAATTTAACCGGGACAAATGCAAGGTGATGCATTTTGGTAGATTCAATTCAGGTGGGAGCTATAAAATAAATGGCAAAACCATCAGGAGCATAGACACACAAATCTGGACGTGCAGGCCCACAGATCCTTAAAATTGGCGGCACAGGTGGAAATCGTGATAAAGAAAGTATTGGCATGCTTGCCTTCATAGGACGGGGTATCGAGTATAAAAGCTGGAAAATTATGTTACAGTTATATAGAACGTTGGTTTGGCCACATTGCGAGTACTGTCTAGACTCTGCACAGACAGTGGCCCAAGCCGGGAATTGAACCCAAGTTCCTGGCACTGTGAAGCAACAGTGCTAACCAGTGTGCTACCGTGCTGCCCCGGCATATCCTGACTGTGCTGTCTTTCTTTACTGCGGCCACCATTGCTGGAACCCATTCTGTGGCCTCGTCCCTTGGAGGAAGTTATAACAACCAGTGCCGTCATCCAAAGCAGCTCATTGACTATTTTCTGCTTCCTGGGGCTACCTGTGCTTTTCTCGGAGCACAGAATCAGAGAATCACAGAAAAATACAGTGCAGAAAAGGTCCTTCAGCCCATCAAATCTGCACCGCTGCATGAAAAGCACCTGATCTATATCTTCTTGCAACCCAAGACTCTCAATCTCCCTTCCCCCCCGCTACATAGTCATCTAAGTCCTTTATATAAAAGAATAATAGGGGACCGAGCAGAGATCTCTGTGGTACGCCACTGGACATTGGTTTCCAGTGACTAAAGCAGCTGTATGACATCACCCTCTGTTTCCTACAGCTCAGCCAGCTTTGAATCCACCTTATCAAGTTCCCCTGTATCCCCTATGCATTTGCCTTCTTTACAAGTCTCCCATGTGGGACCTTGTCAATGGCTTTGCAGACTGCCAGTGTTAGTCAATCATCTAGTCTCATCTGGTGTACAACTGGTAGCTTACCAATGATGTGACAATTGAAGAGGCCTCTATATGATGGGCTTGGAGTTGTAGTGTATTCACTTCTGTACCACTTTGATTGAGCCCCAATCCAATACTGTCTTGAAACCCTTGTAAAGGAATTTGGTCAACCACATGAAAATTGAAATTTCCCTGTGTGCTATGGGGGGTTGCTGCACCTTCAGTATGGACTGTCTGTCCATCATAAGGCACAAGGTGCACCTGGGTGCTGGGATCTTGTGCTGTATACGGTCTACTTCCTGTTCTCTTTCGATAGACAGCACATTATCCATCACTCCAGCATCAATCTGGAGTTAATGTGAATTATGTTGAGGGTGTTGAAGATCTCATGTTGTTGGAGGCTCTGCAGTTTCACTGTTTTTGTTGAACTCCAATTCATTCACCTTACGGATGCTCCTACCCCCTGGGGGATTGAACTGCTGCCATGTTGCTGAAGGCAGAGGAGGGCTGCTGTGGTTTGGATCTGCAGCACTTAGCAAAATGATTGGCATGGTGGTACATTGATTAGCACTGCTGCCTCACAACGTCAGAGACCTGAGCCGGGATTCTCCCCTACCCGGCAGAGCGGGGGGTCCCGGCGTATTGGAGTGGCGTCAACCACACTGGCGTCGGGCCTCCCCAAAGGTGCGGAATTCTCCGCACCTTTAGGGGCCAAGCCCTCACATTGAGGGGCTAGGCCTGCGTCGGAGTGGTTGCTGCTCCGCCGACCGGCGCGGACGGCCTTTGGCGCCCCGCCAGCTGGGGCCGAAAGGCCTTCGTCGGGCAGCGGAAGTCCGCGCATGCGCCGGTGCATCAGCGGCTGCTGACGTCATACTGGCGTATGCGCAGTGGAGGGGGTTCTCTTCCGCCCCCGCCATAGTGAAGGCCATGGCGGAGTGGAAGAAAAAGAGTGCCCCCAGGGCACAGGCCTGCCCGCGGATCGGTGGGCCCCAATCGCAGGCCAGGCCACCGTGGGGGCATCACCCAGGGTCAGATCCCCCCCCCCCCCCCCCCAGGACCCCGGAGCCCGCCCACGCTGCCAATCCCGCAGGCACCACACAAAAATCTATAGCAACTGTAGTTTTAGCTATTTTACATAGGATGTATCCTCTTGATACGTGGAGCTTGCCATACAGGGTCAGCTAGCTACAGTCACAAGGTAATCGACAAGATACAGATGAAGGTAGTTTACCAAGGAAATGTTGCTGAGTACTTGCTGGGCAGACTGTGGCCTGCGGTTTGGCCACTCGGTCATTTGCGGCCAGTAGCTGGCTGTGCTTCCCTGAGAGGGAGTTTTTATATAGTTATGGGAGAGGTGTTCCTGTTTGGGTGCCCCCTGACAGTCGACCGTTACTATTGTCCGGCCCTGGTTGCCTCCTGCCACTTAGCCATGCTGGAGGGGGCACATCTACTGGATGCACTCTTTCTTTTGTTATCCTGTGTCCCTTGTGGCTCTCTCCTCTTCTACCTGCCCTGTGTTTCCCTTTGGTCCTTTTATTTCCCCCACTCTTCCTGACAGCGACCCCCCCCCCCCCCCCCCCCCTCACCTCAACCTGCCTTTCTCTCCTCATTTCTCTTCCTTATTTGTGGCCTGTCCTGGGAACCTCCTTCCTCTCTCCCTCCCAATCTTACCAGACACTGGTTAAAAACAGATCCTGGAACAAGTTGGTGAACAGCCTCCACATTTTGTGGAAGCCTTCCTCCGATCCTTTGATGGCATATTTTATTTTCTCTAGCTTGAGAAAACCTGCCAGGGCAGACAGCCAGTCTGTAGCCTCGGGTGGGCCTGCTGATCGCCAGCCGAGCAGGAATCTCCAGCGGGCTATCAGAAAAGCAAAGGGCAGGGTGTCAGCCCCTCCTCCCATGAAAAGCTCTGGCTGTTATGATACCCCAAAAACCACCATCAGCAGGCAAGGCTCCACCCTGGACATGGCCATGAAGAAGGAGGTCCAGGACCAGCAAGCCTGGGGCAAGCCCAGAACATATGGGTGTGGTTGGCCGGGCTTCCCTGGCACCATTCACACTTGTTCTCTACCTCTGGTAAGAACCCGCTCATTCTTGCCCTGATTAGGTGTGGAGGTGAGGTTTGCCCCATGCAGTGCTTTGATCCAGAGTCCTTCCCCTATCGCCTTGTCTAGTTTTTACTCCCATTTCTCCCTTGTCTTATCCAGGGGTGAGTGCGTCTCTTCCAATATTCGCCTGAACATGTCCACAGATCTCTCATCTCCAAGCTCACGCACAATCAGTAGTCTGTCCAATTGCGAGTATTCTGGTATCTGGGGGAATGCCATTGTTTCCTTGCGGAGGAAGTTTTGACTTATATCTTAGTTTGTTCCCTTTCGGGAGCTGGAACCTGTCCGTTGGCTCCCCTAGGGTCGCTACTCAGACTTCTATGTACATGTATTTAACCATTAGAGTCGCTTCACCCTGTCTCCACCTTTTGAAAGAGGTGTCCATTGTACAGGGGTGAACTTGTGATTTTTGTAGATGGGGGCCATGGTGGACATCTCAGTCAGACTGAAGTCATGGCACCTTTGGTTCTGCACCATCGCTTCCTGTGATCCAGCCATCGCTCCATCTTCTCCAAAGCCTCCTTGAAGGGGGCTAGGGCATCTGTGATCGATGCCTTCACCATCTCTATCATCTCCTTTTTGATCGAGTCCCTGTATTTAAGGAGCTCCTGTGTTATGACCTCCATCCATTGATTTATTGGCGGATAGACTGGCATGGGTGTCGGTGATCCGGCTCCTCCACCGATTTCCAGCTCCACCTCGCTCCGTATGCTCGCCCCCTCAACTTTTCTTTCCTGGCTCTTGCTCAGTTTTCCATCCTTATTGGCCCTTGGTTGGTTTGGGGGCATCTTCTTTGTGTCTGTGATGTTTGTGAGGGGGTGGGGGGGGCTCAGGTTGCTGGCTCAGTGACCTATTTTCGGGCTGAATGTGGCAAAATCCAGGTTTCCAGGACGAGAGCCAGCTTTCCTGCTGCTCAGTACATCCCTGTCTCTGGCCACTGGATGTCCAGTGGCCTCCACTCCTGACTGATCAGCAGCTGTTGGAGGTGGGATCCTATCCCTTAAAGGGACCTTCATGCTGAGCAGTTAATTGCCTCGACTTTCTGGCCTGCTCTCAGCCTCATCACCAGCTGGATTAAATTCAGCCCGTTTAGTGCATTTCACATTTTCCAAAACATTCCAATGTGTCTCACATACAGTGAGTTGCTTTGAAGCAACTACATTAAGTAGCCAATTATGTGCTATTTTGGAATGCATTGCCAATTATCCATGTTTAAATAACAAGTTATGCCAATTGGCTACAGAATACTGAAATCTCGCAAAGAACAGACAGTTTCCAAACCCTCTACCTCTGCCATCTAGAAGGACAATAAAAATAATCTTTATTATTGTCACAAATAAGGGCAGCACGGTGATGCAGTGGTTAGCACTGTGCCTCATGCGCCAAGGTCCCAGGTTCGATCCCGGCTCTGGGTCACTAACCGTGCGGACTTTGCACATTCTCCCCGTGTTTGCGTGGGTTTCACCCCCACTACCCAAAGATGTGCAGGTTAGGTGGATTGGGCTCACTAAATTGCCCCTTAATTGGAAAAAAAAATGAATTGGGTACTCTAAACTTAAAAATTTTTTTTTAAAAAAATATTATTGTCACAAGTAGGCTTACATTAACACTGAAATGAAGTTACTGTGGAAATCCCTCAGTCGTCACACTCCGGCGTCTGTTCGGTTACGCAGAGGGAGAATTCAGAATCTCCAATTTACCTCACAAGCATGCCTTTCAGGATATATGGGCGAAAACCATAGCACCTGAAGAATTCCCACACAAACACGAGGATAATGTGCAGACACCACATAGACAGCGACTCAAGCCGGGAATCGAACCTGTGACCCTGGCGCTGTGAAGCAACAGTGCTAACCACTGAGCTACAAGCAGATACCTGGAAACACCGCCACCTGGAACTTCCCCTCCAAGCCACACACCATTCTGACTTGGAAATATGTCAGTTCCTTCACTGTTGCTGGGTCAAAATCCTGGAACTCCATCCCTAATTGCACAGTAGGTGTACCTACACCACATGGACTGCAGCAATTCAAGAAGGCAGCTCACCACCACCTTCCGAAAAGGGGTAAGCAATAAATGCTGGCATAAATAGGGGAGCACGGTAGCATAGGGCAATACAGTAGCACAAGTGGATAGCACTGTGGCTTCACAGGGCTAGGGTCCCAGGTTCGATTCCCCGCTGGGTCACTGTCTGTGCGGAGTCTGCACGTTCTCCCCATGTCTGCGTGGATTTCCTCCGGGTGCTCCGGTTTCCTCCCACAATCCAAAGACATGCAGGTTAGGTGGATTGGCCATGCCAAATTGCCCTTAGTTAGGAGGTTAGGAGGGATTATTGGGTTACGGGGATAGGGTGGAAGCGAGGGCTTAAGCAAGTCGGTGCAGATTCGATGGGCCGAATACATAGAACATAGAACAGTACAGCACAGAACAGGCCCTTCGGCCCTCGATGTTGTGCCGAACAATGATCACCCCACTTAAACCCACGTAACCCGTAACCCAACAATCCCCCCATTAACCTTACACTACGGGCAATTTATCATGGTCAATCCACCTAACCCGCACATCTTTGGACTGTGGGAGGAAACCGGAGCACCCGGAGGAAACCCACGCACACACGGGGAGGACGTGCAGACTCCACACAGACAGTGACCCAGCCGGGAATCGTACCTGGGACCCTGGAGCTGTGAAGCATTGATGCTAACCACCATGCTACCGTGAGGCCCCTATGCTACCGTGAGGCCTCCTTCGGCACTGTATGTTCAATGTTCTGTGTTCTATCCCACAAATGAATTTGTAAAAAACCTATCTGTTCTCTAGGTAAATATATCAGTTAACAATCATCCCCAAAGGCCATTTACAACAGGAGTTAGGCCAAGAATTTTTACAGTGAGATTAAAAAAGTAGAAATAACTATAAATATTTGACACCGTGTAAAGATGCATGAACAAAAGCTAGTCTATATATATTCTTACACTTCTGCAACTTCACTTTCTAATGAATTGGAAATAAACAACAACTGCCCTTTTTGCAGCTACTTACGATAGGGAATATAATAATAATAATCTTTATTGTCACAAGTAGGCTTACATTAACACTGCAATGAAGTTACTGTGAAAAGCTCCTCGTCGCCACATTCCGCCGCCTGTTCGGCACACTGAGGGAGAATTCAGAACGTCCAAATTACCTAATAACATGTCTTTCAGAACTTGTGGGAGGAAACCGGAGCACCCGGAGGAAACCAACGTAGACACAGGGAGAATGTGCAGACTCAGCACAGACAGTGACCCAAGCTGGGAATCGAACCTGGGACCCTGGCACTGTGAAGCAACAGTGCTAACCACTGTGCTACCAGTCTGCCCAATAGCTGGGAACGGAGGAACAACGTTGCTTACAAATAATTTTGAAGAGGTAATACATATGGTAATGAGGAAATGTAGTAGATGTATCTTACATAAACTTTAGGAAACTTGTTAAACATGTGTAAAATGGAAGATTACGTTACATGATTAAGTGGTATGAAATTGGGGGAGGATAGGAAACTGGATGAAAAAATATGATTGAAGAGAGAAAACAGTCAGATTGAAGGGCAGATTGTCAGACTGGTTGGAAATGAATTGCTTTGTCCCACAGGGTTGTGTTCTGCTGCCACTTCTGTTCACGGTGTATCTCAATAACTTGAATAGAGAACTAGGGGAAAGAGTGTAGATCTTTGCGGGTGATATCAAAATATGGAAATAGCTAATTCTTTAGAAGACCAAAGGGATATTAATAAAATGGGGGAAATGGGGTAAAAAGTGGCAGATAGATTTGAATGGAAAGGCAAAACCCATTCACTTGCACAGAGTTAAATTCAGGCGACCAGTGTCAGTGTAATCCATTTTTTCTTGGTGGGGAAGCCGGGGTGTGAAGTGCACAGGCATGAGTTACGAATAGGCTGGGTCATTTAAACTTAGTGCACAAGACAAGCAGACCCGACCTTTGGCTCACGAACAGCCTCAACTTACAATGTGTGTTCCATGGCGTTATGGTGGTGATGCAAATGCTCTTGGATGTTGGTTAAGGTACTTAGAATAATCAGACTGTTATTTAAATGGCCAGCTCTTTAAATTTTGATAAAATACCTGTCAGTGTCTGCAAGTTGAAATAAATCTTATGCTTGCAGTTTAAATAGAGGTTTGTTGACATAATGGGCTAGACAGCTGGTTTGTGATGCAGAACAAGGCAAGCAACACGGGTTCGATTCCCGTACCAGCTGAGAATTCTGAATTCTCCCTGTGTACCCAAACAGGCGCCGGAATGTGGCGACTAGGGGGTTTTCATTGCAGCGTTAATGTAAGCCTCCTTGTGACAATAAAAATTATTTACGTTTTTACATTATCCTTACTGATGCATTATAGTATTATTCCTGCTTGACTGCTTTCCAAAATCCATCATTATCACAGTGAGTGGGCTAATTATGCAAAGTTTGATTGACATCTCAAAGAGCTTATTATGAAAATGAAAATCGCTTATTGTCACAAGTAGACTTCAATGAAGTTACTGTGAAAAGCCCCTAGTCGCCACATTCCGGCGCTTGTTCGGGGAGGCTGGTACGGGAATGTGGCGACTAGGGGGTTTTCACAGTAACTTCATTGAAGCCTACTTGTGACAATAAGCGATTTTAATTTTCATAATAAGCTCTTTGAGATGTCAATCAAACTTTGAGTAATTAGCCCACTCACTGTGATTATTAAAGGATTAAAGGATTAGTTGTCTTTGATGTGGGGTTATGAATACAAATGTTTGGTTTTACAAGGGATTGAGTACTTGAGGAGATTCAAATGTACTGAATGGGCTTTCATAAATGGCAGTGTTTTACTGTACAGTAAGGACTGTAATAAATATTTAGAGCTTTATTTCTTTTCATCTTAGCATTGCTGCTGAGATCTGCTTGTGGTGGATATCAGGTGATTTGGCATGGAAGATGTAAGGGCGAATAGAGATGGATGGGAGTGCATGGAATGGCATGAGTTGGCACTAATTTATCATGGGGTATAAGAGCCCAGGAGATGAGTGGGGTGCCATGGATGTGCATATGTTTGCACTAAATGTCATGGAGGCTGAGGAGCCATGGGGAAGGGCAGGAGACGTGCGTTGACATGCGTTAACACTAAGTTCAATAGGGGGCAATGAAGATTGTGGGGGCATGTGTTGGCATGGAGAGTATGAGAGGCCATGGGGGTTAGGCGCATGAGTTGGCTAGGGTTAGGGCCATTGGGTTAGGTAGGAACATAAATTGGTATATTTTGGCAGAAATGGGCATGGGGGGGTTGAGGTGTGAGGGTGAGAGGGCTTAATATTTAATATAACAACTGGGGCAAAGTCACAGGTGGGGGTTTTTAAACAGCCTGCCTCGCCATTCAGCAGTCACCGTGGCCACATCTGATCTGTATCTGGAGGTGATGGGCCTGACTCCATCCCAGACCCACTCCCACAAACCCCTCCCTCCGAATTGGAAATCACACCATTCAAGGCACATTCTACCGAACCAGTTGTGCAGAACCAGGAAATTTCCCAACTTGAGCTATCTGCATTGATGGTGACAATCTTCACCCAGTGTCTATGTCTATGTATTTACATTGCGTATTTATTGTATGTTTTTCATGTATAGAACAATCTGCCTGGACTGTACGCAGAACAAACTTTTCACTGAACCTCGGTACACGTGACAATAAATCAAAATCAAATCAAATCACAAAGCCTGCCCACACTCCACCCCAGCTGATTTTCCTTTGCTTCAGGGATATGTTTATTTGTCCCTCAACACTAGGGAAATGAGCATCCAATAAACTTAAGAGGAGAATTGATTATAATATTTAGTTGATGGACACTTTTTTGGTAAAATTCAACTAAAGAAATTTGAAAATATTTAAATGTGAAATTTGAATCCATGGGGTTAATTCTCCGGTCGGCGATGCTGGACTGAGTCTGCAGTCGCCACGCCGAGTTCCCGACGGATCTTAGCACATGTGACCAACGCCATTGGGAACTCGGCCATTTGGGGCGGAGCATCGGGGGGTGGGCCTCAGGCAACGTCCTGAGGCCGTTGATACGGCGCATGTTCCCGACGAAATCAACGCTTTTGCGTTGCTCTGCGCCCTCCAAAGTGGCGTACTCATGCGCCGTATCAACGGCCTCAGGACGTTGCCTGAGGCCCACCCCCGATGCTCCGCCCCAAACGGCCGAGTTCCCAATGGCGTTGGTCACGTGTGCTAAGATCCGTCGGGAACTCGGCGTGGCGACTGCGGACTCAGTTCAGCACCGCCGCAGTCGGGGGAGTGCCGATCAACGAGCAAGGGGGGCTTTGTCAGGGGCTGGGGTCACTGTTGGGGGATGGAACGTGGGCTCGAGAGCCAACCAAAGGGGGGGGCACTATTCTCCCGGCCTGCTAGCCCCCCGCCAAATGGAGGATCGGTGGCCGTTTTGCGCCGAGTTTTCAGTCGTCAAAACGCCACCATTCCCATGCCGGCATCAGGACATAGCCTCAGAATTGGAGATGCCAGCCGATGTTCTTTAGATCAAGAGTCCATTAGCTATGAACTGAGCTAATGCAATTACATAGGAAGCCCCTACATAAAGACAAAACATAAATGGAAGCAGTTTAATTTCAAGGCTATGGCTTGATGTACCATCAATTGAACGCGAGACGAGTTTCTGAACAGAAGTATGGCTTTAATCTGCTAGATGTTAGCCCTGCGGTCGATTACATTAGAAGGACGACCGCCGGGAGTACTGGGTATTTATACCCCGCCCTGGAGGCGGGGTTAACTCCGCCTCTCGACCAATCGGGGAGCCGTCACATGACTGGTTTCAACCAACCAGTCGAGAGGCACATGACCGACCAGGGCCAATGGTAAGCCGGTGTTCTGCACCAATGGCAGGCAGCTATGCTAATCATACCACCACATGGCTATGTAGGACAAACATGTAGCTTACAAAGAATAGATGGAGAGCAAAACAAGCTTACTGGAGGTCACATGCTCCGACCTCCAGTCGCCAACTCGAAAGGCATCAGGAACAATTGTACGTGAATTGACGGCCACAGCATCGTCCGAGTGGACATGTACAACTCTGTCTCATGTATTTCCAGTCCCTGACTGGAGATAGTGTTGTTGCAGGTGTGAACATTTTGCACCTTGCTGTTAGTACCACTTAACCTGTCCCCACCTCCCCCCCCCCCCCCCCCCCCCCCCCCCAAACCCCACCATGATAACCATACCATCTGGCCTGATGTCAGATAGAAATCTCTTCATTCCCCATTTTACCAAATTAAAGAGACAGTTTAAAACATGACAGTCTTCTAAAACCTCACATTAATAACAGTATTAAATTTGGAAAATTACTTATGCAACCTATCCAATTTCAGAACCGGTTACCATCACCACGTTCAGAGCAATCAAGGTAAATCAGACATTTGAACAACCCTTAACATACCAACATAAAGATAAAGATGTAAAGATACCAATGTAGCCTTATTCCTTACATGCTTTGTGACCTCAATGAAATAATTGAGTGGTAAAGTCTACACATATTTCAGTTTCTGTAATGTTGGAATGGTGTATAGATTTGTAATGCTAATATAATTTCAATTCAATATTCCTTTTTTAAATATCCAGTCCATCGCTTCTTTGTCAACTGTTGGATAGGTTTGTCTATTTTTGTTAATATATAATTCTCACATGTGTCCATAATTTTGACCTGATTACTTAGTCTATATATGAATTCTTTTTAAAGTAAATCACACTGTAATTCAATCTTTGAGCTGGGAACCTGTTTTTGATCAAATACAATTATTATCATTATTATGTAAGAGGTTTGGTACAAAGCCAGAAACATTCAAGATTAAATTTAGTAGGTGGATGAAGGAAAAGAGGTGAATGGGATACGGGAGCAGTGGGCAAACATGGTTGGAATTATTTGCACATACGGAGAGTAAATGCTAACATGGACTGGTTAGGCTGAATCGCCTGTCTCTGCATTGTAACTGGGAAGTGGTTTGACAGTTACCAGCACGGGGAGGTTAAACTAGGACTAGAATATAAACAGGAAATTATTCAGTTGCGCTGCACAATCTCTGCAGTCACAAGACAGAAGTGGGCATTTATTTGTACTTAGTCATTTATTCAAACTGCCTGGTGATGGCGTAGGTTTCCTAACAGAATGAAAAGCCGACTCCAAGGTCTGAGCAAGTGCATGTGACTTTCCTTTATATGCTGAGTGTATTTGACTGGAAGTAATAGCACCCAAGTCACTTTATGTGAGCAGCTGAGGCTGTAAACACTCAAGGTCACCACCTGATCCTTTTTCTTTTATGTGAATTATTTCAATCAAAGAGAACCTTGCCAATATTAGGTGCTCAATCTTTTGTTACAATAACTAATATTTACATTTAGTAAAGTGTTAGCAGTTATGATATCGCAATATAGTGATTATTAAATGCAGTCGTCATTAAAATGTGATTCCGTTGGAAGCTGGTTTTAAAAGCATAAGAGATATTTATTATCAATTCCACAGGACACTGATTTTGAAAGAAGAGAAGGCGGCAGAGTTAGAAATTAATTTGAAGGGCATCTCATGTAAGGTTTGGTTTTTCATGGGCTTTACTCATCGTTGTATCATTTGTCAGGAAACAAAGGTTTCTCATTACGCTCGACATATTTCAGCTTAATCTCCCAAAACTCATAAAAATATCAAATAAAAATAAAATATAAATCCATGTGTACATGCTAGTTAATAGCCAACCCATATTAATGGGAAGCGTTTTAAAACAGAGAATTGATTCGGTCTCTAATTGAAGGTGCTTGTTAATTAGAAAAAATTGCATAAAGGACCGTTTTGCTCACCACTGGATAATTTCCAATAAGAGCTCATGAAACTAGATACTAGTCATTTGTAAATTGATACTAACACACAGGAACCGGAGGACTAATTCTTGACTGCTGTAAGGTGATCACAGCAAATTTTCAGTCGTTAATGGACCTGAAGAAATCTCTATTCATGGTCTAGTTTTGCTAGCGATTACATTGATATTTCTCATAGGTGCTTATACATTTCAAGCCAAAAGGTTCCATCAATACAATGGTCTTAAGGATGTATCTTCTCTTAGGCAGTCCCTGAGGAGTGAGGAAGACTTGCTTCCATTCTGAATCAATTTGTTCTGAGATGGCAGATCAGTCAAATGTGCAATCTGCAGATTGCCACAAGCAAGGCAGCTGCTGCTTGACGGGTTGGACAAATGGCATATTTAGAGATGTGTGTATGACATTATGAGAAATATACAGAACTGTACAGGTTAATGTTATGTCCGAATCAACCACAAGAGGGAGCTAGGTTTAGAACTATATAAAGCATTGATGCTTCTGGGAGTGTTGAGGAGAAGGCTAGGAGAAAGACTGTAGGAAAGCTAGTGTGAGTGAGAGCAGATCATATTTATGGTATTAATGTCGAGATTCGTGATAGTTCAGCATAGATTGTATGTTTATTGTCAATTGTTTATTATATAGAAGTAAGAAGTCGAATTCAATTGAGTAGTGTAAATAAATCTTTAGCTTTATTTAATACAAAAGCTAGTTGTGATCTTTGTGAACACTGCACCAACCATCCTAGGATCTGAACGACAAATAACACCACAGTATGCACACTCTCCAATGCCTCAACTTCGCCTCTATGGCTCCAATCAAAGTTTCTCAATGTGTTTGGTGCCTTCCTGATTGAACCTTCTCCATTTTGATTGGTCAAATCCAGGGACTCCCATGACTCATCAGGGATGTTTAATCTCTCCAGAGGTGCTTTGAGGGCTTCCCTAAAGTGTTTCTGTTGCCTCATTGGAGTATCCTGTTGCAACTGAGTTCCGAGTAGTTTCATGATTCTGGCATTAGGTATGTGAATGACGTGTGTCACCAGGTGGAGTTGGTATGGGTGGTTAGCACTTCGATTTTGGACATGTTGGCTTGGGGGAAGATGGTGCTATTGGACAGTCTTTCTTCATCATAGAACTGTACAGGGGGAAATATACAAAAATTATCATAAAATCCTTACAGTGCAGAAGGAGGCCATTCGGCCCATTGAGACTGTACTGACCCTCCAAATAAGCACCCAACCTAGACCCATTCCCCCGCCCTATCCCCGTAACCCCACCTAACCTTTGGTCACTAAGGGGTAAATTGGCATGGCCAATCCACCTAACCTGCACATCTTTGTGAGTGTGGGAGAAAACTCGGGTACCCAGAGGAAACCCAGAGGGAGAATGTGCAAACTCCACACAGGCACGAAGCCTCTGACACCGTGAGGGAGCAGTGCTAACTACATTGCCAGCGCTTCAGCAGATTTGGAGGATTTTGCAAAGGACTTGGCGCAATATTGCACCTAACCTTTTGCAAATTACCGATTGGTATAGAGATAATCTCCAGAACAGTTGGGAAACTGTTCACCATATGCCACCTTCCATTCAAAACCAAACCCATTCCAACCTCAGTCATAGATTTTCAGTATGCAGATGTTGCCTGTATGTGTACTCACTCAAACTGGTCAGAGTCAACTCCTTCTCCAAAGCATATGAGAAAACCAGCCTTTCACTAAACACCTGAAAAACTAAGGTCCTTTTCCAACCAGTACTCCCACAGCACAACACCGCCCCCTGGTGGTTATGATGAATGGCGAGATCCTGTAAAATGTGAACCATTTTCTGTTCAACGAAGGTAGGCATAGATGATGAAATTCATCATTGACTCCAATGTGCCAGTCCAGCCTTCTTCCTACTGATGAAAAGAGTTTTTGAGGACTCAGATCTCAAACCCCGGACTGAGGCATTGGTTTACTGGGCAGCAGTGACCCCCACACTCTATCTTTCAGAGACTTGGACAACCAACAGTAGGTATCTCAAAGCACTGGAGAAGTACCATCAGCTGTTCTATAAGGATGTATTACCATCAAATATTCTATGTATTGATATGTTGCATATGGTGAAAAAAATTACCAAAATTTACAAACGTATATGACGAATGCATGGTTTTAGATATATTGGCTTATAAACATTTGGTAATGTAAGGATTAAAAACCTGGGTTAGAGTGTGTTTGACTGCAATGGTCATGCTTTTAAAAGAATCTTGTTTTGTAAGACCAGAAAGCTTTTACTTCAAGAAGGCAGTGTCATGTTCTGTAGACTGGCCGAAGTAAATGATGAACTACAGAACATTTAATTTAAATAAATTATCAAACAACTACTTGATAAAATAACAAGACAAATAAAATAATAAACTACTAACACTAATTGACTATTATAGAGCTACTGCAAAATATGTCTATCCCTCAGCACGACCTGCTCCCAACTCCCCTGTCACATGGTCTCATGGTGGGTTTACACTGCCACCTAGTGGTTGGAGGTTGTACATAATACTATATACAGAACTGCTTTATGCATATCATCACCTCCCCTTTCCTTTGGAAAGTGAAGTTATTTACATACATTGGACTATTCTTTACACTTCACCATGCTATGCATTACGTTTCACCATGCTTTGCATAATTATTTACATGTTCAAAATTTTTTACAGTCTTTTATAAGTTTAGTCTTTCTGGCTTGCACCTTATTCTGGTATACGTTCTTAGTGTTTGCTGAACTTGCAACGGTTCTTCATTTTCTTTAGTGTTTGTTGCTTGAGTTTGCTGTTCTTCATGTATAGACGTATTATATTCTTGCTGTATCTGTTCTGTATGTTCTTCAGATGTTTTAGGCCTGTTTGCATGCTTCTTCTGGTGGTTATAACACAAATGGTTGCTGTACTTTGAACAAAGCTCTCCTATTTCTTCTCAAAACAGCACTGTCATCTGTAACAATAAGATACGAGTTTGGACCTGCTGGTGGCAGTACCTTTGACTGTTTAGACCATCCATTTCCTCTGGAGTCTTCTACTCTCACTGTGTCCTCTGGCTGCAGAGGTTCAAGTCTTTTTGCAGACGTATCATAGAATCCCTTCTGCCTCTTCTGAGAGGTCAATTGTCTTGCTGTGAGTGGTTCACGTGCTCCTGATGAAAACAAGGTAAAGTTATTCGTAGTTGCCTGCTCATCAGCATTTGAGCCGGCGAGAGGCCATTGATTAGAGGTGCTGCGCGATAGCTGAGGAGCGCCAGTCACATATCATTGTGGCTGTCTAGTTCTTTCTTCAGGAGCTGCTTAACAATATGCACTCCATTGTCAGCCTTCCCATTCGACTGAGAGTAATGCGGACTGGAGATAACATGTCAGAAATCATACTGTCACGCAAATTCTGTCCACTCATAGCAGTCAAAACAAGGACCATTATCGCTCATGACCACATTGAGAATGCCGTGCCGCGCAAAAGTTTCTTTCACATTCTTGATGACAATTGTGCCGTAGAATTCGATAATTGAGCTATCTTCGGGTCGTTAGAGAAATAGTCTATAGCCAAAAGATACTCCTTCCCATTTAAATGGAACAGATCCATGTCACCCTTCTGCCACGGAGTTCTGACCGTCCCGTCCATTTGCATAGGTTCCTTGCTCTGCCTGTGCTGAATTCTTTGGCATAGAGTCATAGAGTCATAGAGAAATATAGCACAGAACAGGCCCTTCGGCCCACGATGTTGTGCCGAACTTTTGTCCTCGGTTAATCATAGATCATAGAATTTTGGACACAAAGGGCAATTTAGCATGGCCAATCCACCCAACCTGCACATCTTTGGACTCTTGGAGGAAACCGGAGCACCCGGAGGAAACCCACGCACACACGGGGAGGATGTGCAGACTCCACACAGACAGTGACCCAAGCCGAAATCGAACCTGGGACCCTGGAGCTGTGAGGCAATTGTGCTATCCACAATGCTACCGTGCTGTCCTTAAGAACAAATTAATCTACACTCCATTATTCTACCATAATCCATGTACCTATCCAATAGCCGCTTGAAGGTCCCTAACGTTTCCAACTCAACTACTTCCACAGGCAGTGCATTCCATGCCCCCGCTACTCTCTGGGTAAAGAACTAACCTCTGACATCCGCTCTATATCTTCCACCATTCACCTTAAATTTATGTCCACTTATAATGGTTTGTTCCACCCGGGGAAAAAGTCTCTGACTATCTATCTATTCCCCTGATCATCTTATAATCATTTTATGATTATCTTATCTATCAAGTCGCCCCTCATCCTTCTCCGTTCTAATGAGAAAAGGCCTAGCACCCTCAACCTTTCCTCGTAAGACCTACTCTCCATTCCATGCAACATCCTGGTAAATCTCCTTTGCACCTTTTCCAAAGCTTCCACATTCTTCCTAAAATGAGGTGACCAGAACTGCACACAGTACTCCAAATGTGTACAGCTGCATCATCACCTCACGGCTCTTAAATTCAATCCCTCTGCTAATGAACGCTAGCACACCATAGGTCTTCTTCACAACTCTATCCACTTGAGTGGCAACTTTCAAAGATCTATGAACATAGACCCCTAGATCTCTCTGCTCCTCTACATTGCAAAGAACCCTACCGTTAACCCTGTATTCCGCATTCATATTTGTCCTTCCAAAATGGACAACCTCACACTTGTCAGGGTTAAATTCCATCTGCCACTTCTCAGCCCAGCTCTGCATCCTATCGATGTCTCTTTTCAGCCGACAACAGCCCTCCTCACTATCCATAACTCCACCAATCTTCATATCATCTGCAAATTTACTGACCCACCCTTCAACTCCCTCATCCAAGTCGTTAATGAAAATCATAAACAGCAGAGGACCCAGAACTGACCCCTGCGGTACGCCACTGGTAACTGGGCTCCAGGCTGAATATTTGCCATCCACCACCACTCTGACTTCTATTGGTTAGCCAGTTTGTTATCCAACTGGCCAAATTTCCCACTATCCCATGCCTCCTTACTTTCTGCATAAGCCTACTATGGGGAACCTTATCAAATGCACATTTCTCTACCATCAACTCATGATTGATGCCAGGCCAATAGCTTGCCTCCCTGGCTCTTCGCTTGCACTTTTCTAGGAGGGGTTATTGGGTTACAGGGATAGGGTGGAAGTGAGGGCTTAAGTGGGTCGGTGCAGACTCGATGGGCCGAATGGCCTCTTTCTGCATTGTAAATTCTATGTTCTATGTTCTATACTTTCTCACTTTCTGAAGGATAGCATCCTTGGCAGTCTCTTCTTTAATTATTTTTGACTTGTCAGAGACTGGCAGAGACTCCGTCACCATATTTACGTGGACCTTCACATCCACATTCATCTGGAGTAGTTCCATGTTGTGGTAGCTCTGAAAGGCGTGTCAGCCATGGTAAGATGTTTACCCGGTGTGTACACCAATTCAAAATTGTATTGTTACAATTTCATAATCATTCGTTGAAGTATCGGCGACATCTCGTTGAGATTCTTTTTTATGATGGCGACCAATGGCCTGTGGTCACTCTCCACAATGAAGGTTGGCAGGCCATACACATAATCATGAAACTTTGTTAGCCCATTAATGAGGCTAGCCCATTAAATAGCCCATTTGTGCGTATCTTTGTTCAGTTTCAGACATTGCCCTGGACGCATACATCACCGGAAGCTAGTCTCCTTCCAGATTCTACTGGAGCAGGAAAGCACCCAGACCATCCTAAGATGCATCTATGGAAAATTCTGTATTTTTTGCGGCGGCCAACGGAGAATCCCGCCAATGTCTCCAAAAGGATGAGTTGAATGTGCACAATTTAGTGCTTTCTTTATCAAGTTTCAGTTGCCGGAAGCCTTGAGACGCGTCCAATTTACTGAAACAGGTTGTTCCTGCCATTTCACACATTGTCTCTTCCCTCTTTCATTCCCGTTTAATATTGAGATTCAAGTCCTTCGGATCAATGCATATTCTTAAGTCTCTATTGCGCCTCTTTACACAGACCATGGAATTAACCCAGTCTGTGGATACTTAATACGCTTAATGACACCCAAGGCAATCATTCTCTCTAACTCTTCCTTTAGTTTATCCCTTAATGGCGCTGGCACATGTCTTGGCTCATGAATTACAGGTTTTGCATCTTCTTTTAGCTGAATCTTGTACGTGTACGGACGGTAACGTGCCAAAACCTTGGGAAATTTCAGGGAAATCATTCAGTATGGTGTATCCTGGGGGATGAGAGACTGTTGCAGCATTGTCTGCACTATAGACTCATCGGACTAGCTGCAGCTCCTCACATGCCTCAACATGCCGCTACCACTGAAAATTTCAACTCATGAATTTTATTTTTTACATCGACTTAAACTTACATGCTCCTAACGGCGAGATTTTGTTACCATTGTAGTCTCTTAACATACCGTTGGCTGCCGCCGAAATCTGGAAAGGCGGTTGGACGGTGAATCTATTGACTAATTTTGGTTCAATTCATAGTTTTTTACATTGGACAGGTTGATGAGATTGGTCCTGGCACCAATGGCGAGCTTGACTGTTATCACCATGTTGTTTACTTTAATAGCACTCACTATTGCTGCAGATTGGTAGAGAAACATTGTTAATTGGAATTACTTAAGCCTCCTTGTCCTCGCCGGAGAGTCTACAGAGAATGTCCTGTGGGCACACTTCATCAATAGCGCTGATACTTGGCCTTTTTCCTGTATAACATTGGGTTGCAAAATGATTTCTTCCATTATATCTGACACATGTTTTTCCATAAGCAGGGCATTGCCATGGCAAATGCCGTTTGCCACATCACGAACATAAGTGGAGGATCAGGTTGGCCACTCAAGATGGCCGCCCGCACTAGAAGCACGTTTCTTATTCGGCTGAATCACTACATTTAATGGCGTCTGCCGTCTCTTCTGCCTTTGCGCCAAAATGCTGGAGATTTAGTGTGCTGATCTGTTTAGCAGCAAGCTCACGTGCTTGACATATTTGAATCGCACTGTTTCCCGCAGAAGCCTCTCATACACTTTATCATTTGAGATCCTAAAAACTATCCGATCTTGAATCATTGACAACTGGAGAGTGCTGAAGTAGCACACCTGTGCCTTCAATCGCAAGTCAGTAAGGAAAATACCGAATGCTCTCTCGTGTTCAGGGACAGAATATATAGCGCTCAAAGGTTTTTTTTTAGGGGAACAATGCTGATCAAATAGCCTAAGCACTTCATTGAAGTTTTTGCTGTGAGCCTCGATTTCAAAAACAAAAGTGTTGAAAATTTCAATTGCTTGGGGTCCTGCTACAGTGAGGAGCAACACGACAAACCTCTCATCGGGCTGTGCCTGCAGACCAAGAGCTGCAACACAGAGTTTAAACTGTAGCTTAAACAGCCGTCAATTCTCATCTACATTATCAGTAATCCAAAGGTGTTGAGGTGCCTTGTTGCCTTCCGTTCAAAGTTTTACTATGCATTGAGCACCAGATGTCAGTAGCTTGCAAGGTTAGTAGCAAAAAAAAATGTTTTTTTCTCATTTCCTTTAAAGTTGTCTCTCGTAGTTTGGATTTATTTTTCATGCAGAATCTTCGAATTCTCAGTAAATCATCACTCTTGGTACCATGTCATGTTATCTACACTGGCCGAAGTAAATGATGAACTACAGAACATCTAGTTTAAATCGCTTATTATTAAACAACTACATGATAAAGATAATTAGAATAAATAATGTAATAATCTACTAACACTAATTGACTATTGTAGAGCTACTGTAAAATATGTCTACTTTCACCTACTCCCAACTCCCCTGCCACATGGTCTCGTGGTGGGTTTACACTGCCACCTAGTGGTCAAAGGTCAAGCACAACATTATGCATAGAACTGCTTTATGCATATCATCAGAGGCAGATCATCATCATCTTCTCAAGGCCAATTAGAAGTGGGTAATAAATGTTGATCTAGCCAGAGATGCCTGCATCCCATGAATGAATGAAAAACAAGTCCTGTCGCAAATATTGAGGGGCTGGTTTATCACACTGGGCTAAATCACTGGCTTTGAAAGCAGACCAAGGCAGGCCAGCAGCACGGTTCAATTCCCATACCAGCCTCCCCGAACAGGCGCCCGGAATGTGGCGACTAGGGGCTTTTCACAGTAACTTCATTGAAGCCTACTCGTGACAATAAGCGTTTTTCATTTTTCATTGTATCATATTTTTCTAATTATAAACTGCTATTGTCATGTGAGTGTCCCTTTAAGAAAGGGTTTGTCTTACCAAATGACTTGTAGCAAGGCTTCTGTGATTTTTTTATAAATGTTTTTTTATTGAGTTTTCATATTTTATATATGACAAATTACAAGTTATTAGAGAGAGAGAAAAAAAAGGAAAAAAAGGAAAACACAAAAATTTAACATGAATATTTAGCAAGGCTTCTGTGATGACATTTGTGGGTGGAGCTGGGCTGTGGCTGTCAGGTGAGGGGGGTTTTTAGTGTTTGGGTTTCAGATTCGGTTTGTTGCTTTGGACTGCAGAAGAGAAGCAGTGTTTCCCTGTTTTCATTTTAAAGCTGTTCCAGGGAACTGAAAGCACATTGGGCGTGGAAAATTGCCTTGGCAACTTTAAAGATAAAGTTGCTTTCTGGAAAGAGTTTTGAATCTGCTGGTTAGGAGGCTGGATCTCAGGGAAAGGATCAGTCTCATTCAAGTGAGATTACAGTGTGCTGGGCCACACTCTTGAGAGGGGCTTTGGTTTATTGGATTTTGTATTGAATTGGAACAGCTACTAAGGGGGATTCATTAAGAGTTACACACATAGACTACTGTATTATTATTATTCAACATAAAAGTTATAAGTCAGTTGAGCTTCATAATACACTTTGGAATTTTTAAGCCCTGGCATAACTCGAGACTTCCGGTGATGAGGATGTGCTGAGCGGATGCAGCAAAGGTGGCTCTCCTCCTGGAAACCCGAATTGAGGCACTTTTAATACAAAATAGCCCGCTAAGTCCCTCACCCTCCTCCAATATCACCATGACGAAGGAGACATGCCAAGTAGCAGCAACCCTAAGGGACAAAGTGACAGAAAAGGCTGGGAGAGAAGGACTAAAGCGATGGCAAACACGTGGGGTGATGATGTTCCTGCCACAGCTGAGCAGGATGGATCGCCGTATCATATGCAGGGCTACCTCCCAATGAACGAATGGAGGGAGTTCCTAATGCAGGAATTCCCAAGAGCTCACGATGGCATCAAATAGGAAAATAAAATGGTGAAAGTGATGGTAGCAGAAGCGCTGGTCACCCTGCATGCTAGAAAAGATGGAATGGTGGCTAGAGATGCAGAAGTGACGATCAGAGGTGGAAAAGCCGCGACCGACCAGAGCAATCAAATCGTCTCACTGGAGACAGAAATGGCAAGGTTGGTGGTGAAGCAAGGGACCCTGAAGGGGAAGATCATAGAATTTAGTATCATGGAATTTACAGTGCAGGAGGAGGCCATTCGGCCCATCGAGTCTGCACCGGCCCTTGGAAAGAGCACCCCACTTAAGCCCCACACCTCCACCTTATTTCCTTTATCCCCGTAACGCAGTATCCATCTAACCTTTTTTTTTGAACACTAAGAGTAATTTAGCATGGCCAATCGATCTAATCTGCACATCTTTGTGGGAGGAAACCGGAACCCAGACGAAACCGATGCAGACACGGGGCGAACGTGCAGACTCCGCACAGACAGTGACCCAAGCCGGGAATCGAACCTGGGACCCTGGAGCTGTGAAGCAACCGTGCTAACCACTGTGCTACCGTGCAGCCCAGATAGCACAGGTCGAGGGTCAAGAAAACCGATTGCGCCGCTAGAACCTCTGCATTGTAAGCCTACCGGAGGAAACCGAGGGCAGGAGCCCTGCGGAATACATGGCCCAGATGCTGCAAGGGAAAGCCTCCCCAAACCCCAGAAGTGAACAGAGCCCACAGGTCACTCCAGCCACAGCCCAAGGCTGGGGAACAGTCACTGGCCATCATTGCGAAATTGCACCAGTATCAGGACCGGGAGGAGATCCTGAACTGGGCAAGACACACAAGGTCCTGCAATTGGGATGTCCACTCGATCCATATGTACCAGGACATTGGGTCAGACCTGGCCAAGCATCAGGCCGAATTTAACAAAGGCGGCCCTTTTTAAGGACAAGGTGTGGTTCAGAATGCTATACCCCACAAAGCTATGGGTGACTTTCCAGGGCAGGGATTACTATTTCACCACACTGGTGGATGCAGATGAATTCGTCCACAAGCATGGGCTGGAAAGGCAACGTAACCAGCAATGAACCAGACACCTCAACGTATTGGACAATAAAACATACTGAGATTATTTACGAGGGACTGAACCATCTCGTCTTCAATTCTAATACTGAGTCTCAGAAAGGAGGGGGAGGAGAGGGTGAGGAGGAGGTCACCCCCTCATCAGTCTGGGGGAGGTGCAGATCGACCCGGGCACCACACTAATGGGTGAGCTAGCACAAGGAAGTACAAGTGAGGGGGGTTCCGTCAGGAGTACTCTAGATCGGGGGGCGGGGGGGGGGGGGTAAACTTAGGGGGAAAGGCTGGGGGGGGGAGAGACCCCCATAGGTGCATGGGGGGGGGGGGGAGATCCCACACGTGCGTGGGGAGGGGGGAGGCAGACTCAAGGGGAAAGCTGAAGGAGGGGAGGGGGCGCTAGGCTGGCTTCGACAGTTCATATATGGTGACAAGGAACACAAAGGCACCAAAATCAGCCACATTGGAGGGCCCCCAAACAAAGGAAAACTCTGGAGGGCAGGGGCAACATCCACATGGCGTACACATAGTTGACTGCCCATCTCGCGTGGCCCCTCGACAAAGGGAAACCCTGGAGTGCAGGGGCGCATCCACAAGGCAAGTATGGTTGAACCCACAGGAGAAGCAGAGTGAGAACCCTCCTATCAGAATAGTCACCTGGAATATCAGGGGATTTAAAGGCCCAGTGAAGAGATCCAGAGTCTTCGCCCATCTGAAAAGTATGAAAGCCGACATAGTCTTCCTCTAGGAGATCCACCTGAGGGAGAAGGACCGACCATGGGAAGGAAAGAGCTGGGTGGGATAGACGTACCATTCATGCTGCAGGATGAGGGCGAGGTGGCCATACTGCTTAATAAGAGGACAGCGTTAACATCTACAAGGGTGGTTATCAACCAAGGGGGATGGTACATCGTGGTAAGTGGTGTCCTGGAATGGCCGCGCTAGTGGTCCTTGTAAATGTGTACACTCCCAACTGGGATGACAGGGAATTTGTGAGAAAGACCATGGCGGAAATTCCCATCATAGACACACACCAGGCAATCGGAGAATCAGCGGCCCGGTGTCGGAGTGGCGTGACGCGATTCATGCGCCCCCGCTCGCCGATTCTCCGACCCGGCGCAGGATCGGAGAATCCCGGCCACGGTGTGCGACCTGCTCTCTGCTGCCGCTACTGGCCAAAGGACTGCCAGCTGCCTAATTTATTTTCATTTAAAAGGCAGCAGCGGCTGCTATTCTCAATTTAAAAGCCTATAGTATTACAAAAGCGGCCCCGTCACCAATTTCGGCGCCAACGTGGATTCTCCGGCCGATCACCGAACATGATTTTGGTTTCGGAAACCGGAGAATCCCACCCGAGGCTATTCACTTTGGTTGGAAGGACAGGAAAAAATTATATTTTTTCAATGGTGAGAAATGATGAAATGTTGGTGTTCAGAAGGCTAGAGAAGCATTTCTACTCATTCGGATTCACAGGCAAATTGGTACTGTTACTAAAACCTACCCAGCTCCCAGACAAGCAACTAATGTTCCTGTTTCATTCTAACTGCCCCCAGCCTGGCTTCTGGATGGGGTGGTGGAGTATGTTAGAGTTCCCATGGTTTATAAAGTTAAGCTCCATTGCATTTTCTCCATTGGAACATATCCTCAGATTGATGTTCTTTACTGAGGGATTGTGGGGTGGGGAGGGGAATATTGGTGGGGTGTTGTTGGTGGGTTTCTTGCAATTGGGAACAGAACAGCAGGAAATCTAACAGGTTATGCCACCTTGCTCCAGCTTAGCTGATTGTATATACCTTAAACTTGATGGTGGGACCCATAAGACATAAATGGAAAGAATATGATCTTAAGCCAGTTTCCACCATACTTGCCATTAATGCAGTGAGTGTGATTAATAAGATTGGTGAACAGGTTGACAAAAGGGCAGGTACTATCGGACCTGATAGTATGGCAGAATTGGCTCAAGCAGATCAAATATTAGTGGGAGAGCATTTAACGGACAGTGACCATTGGATCATAGTGTTTAGGTTGACTATGGAAAAGGACAAGGAACAATCCAGAGCAGGAAAAATTAACTGTGGGGAAAGCCAATTTCGATGGGATGAGAATACATCTGAGTCGAGTGAGCTGGAATCAAATGTTGGCAGAAAAGACAGTGGCTGAACCATGGGCCACCTTCAAAGAAAATGTACTGCAGGCAATGTCAAAGTATATTCCCTTGAAAGGGGAAGGTGGGAAAAATAAATCCAGAGTACCCTGGATGATGAGTGAGATGGAGGTGACGATGAAAAGGAAGAAGTACAGTTACAACAGAAGTCAGGTAGAAAATACAATGGTTAATCAGGCGGAATATCGAAGAACCAGAGGAGAAATGAAAAAAAACGAATAAGAAATGCAAGGCGAGAGCATGAAAAAAGACTGGCAGCAAACATAAAACAAATCCCAAGAACGAGAGGGCACAGATCCAAAATAATGGGAAAAAGGAGTAGTAGTGAATCATAGAATCATAGATTTTACAGTGCCGAAGCAGGCCATTCGGCCCATTGAGTCTGCACCAGCCCTTGGAAAGAGCACCCTACCAATGCCAAGAACAAATGGTGTCAGGAAACATTTTTTCAGCCAGAGGGCGGTTTTCCCATAGACTCCCTACAGTACAGAAGGAAGCCATTTGGCCCAGCAAGTCTGCACTAACCCTCTGAAAGAGCACCCTTACTTAGGCCCACTCCCCTAAGGGGGTTGGGGGGGGGGGGGGGGGTGGAGGAAGGGAGGGCTGTGGCCGAAGTGGATTTGGCGCCAAGGTGGCACCAAACATGCCCCTGGTATGTTATAATACCAGGAGGCAACATGTATAAAATTAATACAGCATGGTTATGGTAACTGATCACTGGGGAACCAAAGTTAGGAGCCCTGTATCTGTATGTTACCCTTGTATGCCTACCTGTTTATGTTCTTATTTTTTCTTCTCGTATACCCATTCTGTATATTTCTCTTTATTATTGCGATGTCCCTTGCAATGTTATTATCACTGCAAAACTAATAAAAATATTATTTCAAAAAAGAGGATTTACGCATAGAGGCAAATTGGTGAATTGGTTGGCAAGAGGCAGATGAAATTCAATGTGCAGAAATGTAAAGTGATTCATTTTGGTATTGCAAAATGGGGAGGCAATAGAAAAGTATAGAGTACACTCTGAAGAGGGTGCAGAGGGACCAGCCTGTATAGGTGCACAAGGTATTGAAGGTGGAATTACAGATTGAGAGGCAGTCAATGAAACAGAGCCTGGGCTTTATTAACAGGTGAATGGAATAAGAGAGCATGAAGGTTATGTTGAACGTCTACAGGACATTTCATTTGTCTTCGTAACTGCTTGAGCCTCAGTCAGTATTGTGTCCAGTTCTGAGTGCCACACTTGAGGAAGGATGATAAGGCATTGGGATGAGGAACTTCAGTTTTGAAGATAGATTAGAGAAGTTGGGAAGTTAAGAGAAGGCTGAGTTGAAATCTGATAGAAGTATTCAAAATAAGGCCATAAGACCGTAAGATGTAGGAGCAGAATTAGGCCATTTAGCCCATTGAAGCTGCTTCTCCATTCAATCATGGCTGATATGTTTCTCTTGCCTATTCTCCTGCCTTCTCCACATAGCCATTGGTGTGCCCTGTTTCTTCAACTGCTGTGCCCACCAGTCTGCATGGTGCATGCTGAATGGCCAGCCCTCTGTTTAGCCAACGGTTCTTTTGGTTGAGCAACCATCTTCAATAAGGGTCCTTACCGTTAATAAGGATGGTTGCTCCAGTGGCTGACACTTGTTTGGATGCTGTCAAAACGATACGACCTGTGTTCCACTGGAGAAAGATGCACCCCGTCCCCTGGGCATTTGCTCCCAACAGTGGGACCGCTGCCACCACAAAAGTTGAACCATGAACTGGGATGCATTGCTGCCTAGAAGAGCGATGGTCGCAACATATTTTCCTCTATTTCCTTGGCCTAGGGGAGGAGAAAAGAAATCAGCTGTAGTTCACACTCTTGCTTCTTATTGAATGATCCCTGTTGCAAAGCAAAGGTGTACAGGCTGTCAGGTAGAGGACAGGTGTAGTGTCAACTGCGATGCCTAGAAGAGTAAAGAATGAATAAATCAAGAACGCTCAAGGTAGCGATGGAGGAGTTGGTGCTCTTGGACTCATGCCCCAGCATGGCTCAGCAGAAGAGAAAACTGGAAGAGGGGAAAGAATTGCAAGGCTCAACATACAGAATTTAGGAAGTCTCCATTTCCTATTAACCATTCAGGGAATCACCCTCACCATCACATCCTGGGCAGTTGATTTAAACAATGTAAATATCAACCCAGCTTTACAATGGGTGAGGGTGGATATCCACTGCATCTGGTTTACCATCAGAGTGGTGTTAATAAAAATTACACCCCTATTTATTTAGAATAATTTGACTCAGCTTTGGAGACATTTGTCCTCATACATTCACATCATGAGGTGTTGAAGTTATTCCCGTATCCCATTATGCTGTGTTAGTTCACTCATTACGATGAATGTGTGATCCAATCCATTACAACCAATATTCACTTTAACTGTAACTGCACATCTCCAGTGCTAAACATCATTTAGCAGTTTGCTGGGATGTTAAATGACCTTATATGAACACCGGATATCTTCAAATTGTCAAATATTTTCCCCCTAAAAATTACATTTGTAAAGTGTAGATATAAAATGGACATTAAAAGGCAGAAACAATACTATTTTTGTCCTAAAGTTTGGAACTCAAAGTGAATCTGAACAGATGGATATGTATTTGGGGATCTGTCTATTATTAACCTATTGTACTTAAGGCTTCATAAGTCAGATTTGAAACGAATCAGACTAAATGTAAGTTAAGTTTTGGGACTAAACTGGTTGAAATGAGAAGCAACAATGTAATGGTTACAGTCTGTATTTTAGCTCATTAACCTGGGATGGATTGAATGACCTTCCTCATACATATGTACTTTGGGATTTTGTGATATTTTCTCTTCAAAATGTTAGCATTGGAATAAAATGCTTAGGACCACTGCTTTGAACACCAAGAATGTACATAACAGATGCCTGCAATTAGGAAACAAATGACCTTCTTTCCCAAATAACTGAAAGAGTATCCAGCTAACATCAAGGTCATGACTATATACAAACACACCCTTAATAGCCCCATTACGTTAGACAGTCATAAAGCTGTATGTGAAATGAATGTAAAGGTGATGCTTTTATAGTTTGACCTGGAATAAAAAGCAGTTTTAAACCCATTTGACTAATCTGAGCTGAATTTCGTACATTCATGTAAATATGCATGTACAAAGCAGGAAAGCGATCAGATTATTTACTGGTGCTGAGTCACATTACTTTGAAGCAGCTATTAATGTCACACCCACTATCTGCAGTTTAAATGCAGCATAAATGAAATCTGATTCAAATCCACTTCACTGAAAATTGTCCAGACCACAATATATTCAGATCTTTTCGGCATTATGGAATGCCCCAATACACAGGAAATGCCTCAATTGACAGTAATGAATATTAATTCCCCAACAACTGATCACTTCTTTCCTCTGAACTTATGATTGTAAAGGTTTAAAGTTACTAGTGTTTAGAAATGTCCTGATGATAGAGAAAATAAATTCCCTGGAGGAGCAGCCAGTTTAGAGAGGAAAGTCAGTACTTTAACAAAGGTTTCTTCTATTTCCTGGAGGAGCTTTGTACCCTGGGCCCCAGGAAGGCCTGCAGTGTGTGAAGCAGCAAACACTGCGGTCTCCTAGTTTCCTCTGAAGTCTCAGGAATGAGCTATAAAACAGAGGCTCTGTCAACACTGTACAACCTGCAATAAACTATTAAAGCAGGAATTTATGGCTGTGGTTATCTGCCTACTGAAATAATGTTGTTACAAGACTGCCCTTGCAAGTCATCAGCAGATATTGCGTGATAAAAATCAAAGATGCTGAAATCTCAATAATGAGTTCCACAAAGTGACCATTAGTACCAAAGTCACCTATATAAGCATTTAATATACTTTACTTAAGATATCTTCAGAGAACTTCTTAAGGTGTTGGATTATGTCACTTCAGCCACATTCTGCTTTACATGGCATGTACCATTTAAGGCAGTCATTGACAGCATTTCTTTTATGACCTTAATTAACACTTTTCAAATGCACTTGAATGACTCCCTGAGCCATTCCTTAAAAACAATAACAAGAACTTTGACCAGTGATAATTGCAGTTCAGTCAAAAAATATCAAAGCGTTTTATTTTTTTAAAGTGCAATCATTATTGAATATGATTACATCATCTATGGTGATGCTCACCAGGAAACAAAACCAAAGGTCTGAAATGTAGGGCACTGAGGCCTGTGGCTGGGTTCCATGGATGAAAAGCAACACTGAAGACTGACTCAAAGGCACCAATATAGGCATCAAGAAACATTGAGCTTGCTCGCATGAGGATTCCAAGTGAAGAATGCTGGATTTGTGAACAAAGTAGAAATAAAGACACAAGCCTGAAGGACTGAGGCAAAGTTGATGGAGAAAGCTTGGATTTACCATGAGATTTTTATTTTGGAAAAGTATTTTGTAATTTTTAAATACATTTATATTAGGCATTTTATTCTTTGCTACAGATAGTTCTGGTGAGGTGGAAAATAATCATAGTTAAGAAAATTAGTTTCAGCAAATCTTTTATAGACGCTGAAGCTTATCATCCTGCATTCAACCGGAGCACCCGGAGGAAACCCACGCACACACAGGGAGGATGTGCAGACTCCACACAGACAGTGACCCAAGCCAGAATTGAACCTGGGAAGCTGTGAAGCAATTGTGATAACCACTATGCTACCGTGTTGCCCAGCAACCCAATTGCAATGCAACCATGATATCACTACATCCCCTTTTCTTTGAAGGAATAAAATAGTATCTTATCATCAGTATATTTACATGTGATATCATTAGCCTGTGAGTCTAGAGTATTAATTGTTTTTCTTTAAAAATTTTAAAACTGGTTTAACAAACATATATATGTATATAGACAAATAATCCAAATCTAAAAAATGAGTCGATCAGGTTTTCTTCTGACTCTGGTTGACCTTCTCAAAGTTTGACCTTGCTGCTCAGAACTTGTAGATTCAATGTTCTCCATGACATTCTCATTCTCAGGAACTGCTGAACTATCTGACACAGCAGAAGAGCAGGGCAGCACGGTAGCATTGTGGATAGCACAATCGCTTCACAGCTCCAGGGTCCCAGGTTCGATTCCGGCTTGGGTCACTGTCTGTGCGGAGTCTGCACATCCTCCCCGTGTGTGCGTGGGTTTCCTCCGGGTGCTCCGGTTTCCTCCCACAGTCCAAAGATGTGCAAGTTAGGTGGATTGGACATGATAAATTGCCCTTAGTGTTGGGTGGGGTTACTGGGTTATGGGGATAGGGTGGAGGTGTTAACCTTGGGTAGGGTGCTCTTTCCAGGAGCCGGTACAGACTCGATGGGCCGAATGGCCTCCTTCTGCACTGTAAATTCTATGAAGATGTTGATTCTGACGTAGATTCGTCATCCGTCATGTTGTTGTGAAAGTCTTCTCTGGTTTTCAAGAGTGAGCGACGATTTCTTCTTAAAACCAACCCTTCCTCTGTCTGTACATTGTAGGAATGGGGTGCTACTTCTTCAAGTACAATGGCTTTTCTCGACCAAATGCCTGAATCATCGACGCTCACAGTGTCATCACCATTCAGATGTAGTAAAGATCTGGGCACTCATCATATAACTGCTTTTATTTTGCTTTAAAGTTTTGCATTTCCTGCAGTATCACTACATTCTCCTCCTTTTCCAAGTATGGAAGTGTGGTACGCAACCTTCTATTCATGAGTAACTCTGCTGGTGATCTACCATGTGACAATTCTGGTGCTCTGTAACTCAATAGTGCGAGATATGGATCAAATTGGCTGTCCATTGCTTTCCTCAACCCACAATGACATGCGGAGAATGTGCAAACTCCATACGGATAGTGACCCAAGGTCCTCGGCGCCGTGAGGCAGCACTGCTAACCACTGAGGCACCATGCTGCCCCAACCTATTAATAATAATAATGATCTTTATTGTCACAAGTAGGCTTACATTGCATTGAAGTTACTGTGAAAAGCCCCTAGTCGCACAGTCTGGCGCCTGTTTGGGTACACGGAGGGAGAATTCAGAATGTCCAAATTACCTAACAGCACATCTTTCAGGACCTGTGGGAGGAAACCGGAGCACCCAGAAGAAATCTACGCAGACACGGGGAGAACGTGCAGACTCAGCACAGACAGTTACCCATGCTTGGGACCCTGGCACTGTGAAGCCACAGTGCTAACTACTGTGCTACCGTGCTGCCCCAGCATTGGTGATGAGGAGTAAAATGGGAGATTCCCGAGCAGCATTCAGAGTGAAACAAACAGATCTCTGGTAAGCAAAGCAAAATGTTTTTTTCTGGTAAGCTTGAGCTTTACGATATTCACGGAAGAAATTGAACCCAGTATGCAGAGCACATGCGGTATTTCCTTTGTATCTATCACACTGTGGGCGATAAGAAGCAGAAAATAATTCTCCTAATAGTTTGCTGGGCCCCAACATTCAGCCTAACCTACCCAGGGCCCCTGACTCTGAACCATTTGACGAACCCTTAGATCTGGTGCTGACCACTATTACCCAAATCCATCAGTCTTGCTCCAAAGATTGTGGGCGGGATTCTCCATCCTGCCAACTCCGTTTTAGAGTGCGACCCCTCCCGCCGGCAGATGGGATTCCCCGCTCCCGCAGCCAGCCAAAGGCGTTTCCCATTGTGGCCACTCCACGCAGTCGGGAAACCCGTGGCTGTGGGTGTGCTGCCAGCAAAGCAGGGGATCCCACAAACAGAGAATCCTGCAGACTGTTCTAATACAAAAGGGAGGACCCCAGGGAAACCTATCAATGAATTCCTCAAAGGTTGTGAAAGTTGGCAGAATACTGTGAATTTGGCCCATCCTGACTGAGATGCTATGCTAAAGGTTGGTGTGTGCAATAAATAATGTCACCATTCCAAAAATGTTCCTGTGTCAGGCCTACTCTAGACCTGAAAAAGGCCATTGAGATATCCCTGTCCAACGCAGTGGAATGGGCTCAAGAGCTACAAGGGTCACTAGACAGTAGTGTGCACGGATTAGGGGAGGTGTCTTGCACAGAAAGGCCTTGCCCTAGGTGTAGGCACTCAGGGGAGTCGCACATTACCTCGTCAAAACTCTGCAGGGTCTCCTTGGCAGTTGAGGAAACTATGGGACAACCCCAAGTATAGCAGAAAAAACACCCTGGAGGAATGAAAGTGCCAGCTAACACACTACTGTAGGCACTGCAGAAGGGCACAACCAAGGCAATGCTCCTGGAATCAGCAATATGCGTATCACCCAGGCAAGAAACCAAGGCCAGAACAGGCATGTACTATGCAAGCCCACTTCCAAATGACGAAACAACGCCATTAAACTGTATCATTATAACTAAAGTTGCCCCATTAATGTACCCACTGCTTTTTCACTTGCTGCCTCAGACAGTATGGAAAGCAGCAGCTGTTACTTCATGGGAAGCCAAAACACATCACAAAGCTTTAAACCCTCTCAGGTGCTTTGATCTGTGAGGTGTCTATTCACTTTCAGTAGGTAGTAATTGACAGGGTGATAGATTCCAGATAGCCAGGTGTCTGGATTGTTTATTTTCATTTCCCTTCACGCTTGAATGCATCTCAAGTACCCTGCTGTGTACCTAACCACAATATTTACAAACATCTAGGGGATAGGTGCTTTCACTTCCTCTTTTTCTCAGCAGTGGCATGGTGGCACAGTGGTTAGCACTGCTGGCCCTCACAGCGCCAAGGACGTTGGGTTCAATTCTGGCCTTGGCTGGCCATCTGTGTGGACATTGCATGTGCTCCCCATGTCCAGGGCTCTGGTTTCTTCCCATAGTCCAAAGTTGTGCTGGTTAGATGGATCGGCCCATACCGGTCCCATTTTTTGCCCGCCAGCTGCCGAATTCTCCAGCGCCGGAGATTTGACGGGGGTGGGAATCGCGCTGCGCCGGTCGGCACCGCTGGCAGCAGCCCCCCGGCGATTCTCCGGCCCACGATGGGCCGAGTGGCCGCCCATTTTTTTTTTCCTCGTCCGCCAGGGTAAATTAGAGTAGCGGGACCTGGCAGCGCGCACGGCCTCCGGGGTCCTCAGGAAGGGCAAGGGGGGATCTGGCCCCAGAGAGTGCCCCCACAGTGGCCTGGCCCGCTATCGGGGCCCACCGATCCGCGGGCGGGCCTGTGCCGTGGGGGCACTCTTTTGTTCCGTGTCGACTGGTGTGGTACTCCGTCATGGCCAGCATGGAGATGATCCCCCCCTGCGCATGCGCTGGGATGACGCCAGCACACGCACTGGCCGGCGGAGGCCCTTCGGCGCCAGTTGGTGTGGCGCCAAGCCCCTTCTGCGCTGGCCGGCGAGACGCAAACCACTCCGGTGCCGGCGTAGCCCCTGAAGGTGGGGGGGGGGGGGGATTCCACAGCTTTGGGGCGAACCGACGCCGGAGTGGTTCATGCCACTCCGTCCCGCCGGGACTCCTGCCCCGCCGGGTAGGAGAGTATCCCGCCCCTTGTCTATGTTTAAGACTGATCAGTAAGGGAATCAAGGGTTACGGGGAAAGGGCAGGAAGTGGATGTGTGGAATGTCGGACCATGTAGTATTGTGAGTGGAATTGAGCTGGTCAGGATTGAAAGTTTGAAATTCCAAGCTTTTTCTAGATTTTCTTTGGCCTGTCGGAAATAACAAAAGTTTTATTTCAGAAAGTTTACCTGTGGGCACTCACTGTGTTCAAGAGGCTAATTTTGAGATTTTAGTGGATAAGCAGGACTAAAAGTGTCTGCTAGCTATCCTTGTTATAACCTTCCATATGACAACACTGTTACCCTGCCACTAACTAACAATCTCTTCAAATAAAATTATCATTCACTTTATGATAGAAGCTTTCAAAAAATCCTTGATACCTCTAGGTGACTCAGTGAATAGTTTGAACCGTACAAACCAGCAATATCCAAGAACGTATCCTTACTTGAATAATGAAAGGGCTATTACATTGGGCTTCATTGATGTTGGTTTAGGGGGGAAACATAAATCAAATTTCCTCCTCTAGTGATCCTTACTGTAAATGTGTGTGTATTTGGCTGGTGTGTGGGTGTGTGTGGGTATGCGTGAGTGTGGGTGTGTGAGTGTGAGTGGATGTGTGGGACAGTGTGTGGGTGTATGTGTATGGGTGGATGTGTGAGTGTGTGGGTTTTTGAGTGTGTGTGGATGGGTGTGGGTGAGTGTGTGTGGGTGTGTGGCTGCGTGTGAGTTTGTGTGGGTTTTTGTGTGTTTGGGTGTGTGCATGTGATTGAGTGTATATATGTGAGTGTGGGCGTGTGAATGTGAGTGTGCGAGTTTGTATGCGAGTGTGTGGGAGTGGGCGCATGCATGTGTGGGTGTGTGTCTGTGAGTGTCTGTGTGTGTGTGTGAGTGAATGTGCAGGTGCAAGTGTGTGGGTAAGTGTGTATGCGTGTGTGAGTGTTTGCGGGTGAGTGTGTGTGTGGATATGTGTGGGTGAGTGCTTGGGTGTGTATGGATGGGTGTGTGAATGTGTGTGTGATGGTGTGAATGTGTGAGTGTGTGTGGATGTGTGAGTGTGTGTGAGAGTGTGTGAGTGCATGTGCATGAGTGAGTGTGCGTGTGTGTGTGTGAATCAGTGTGCAGATGTGTGTGAGTGTGTCTTTGTGGGTGTGCGCATCTGTCTGGATGAATGAGCGTGTATGGGTGTCTGAGTACTTTTATATGTGTTTGTGTCTGTACGTGAGTGTGTGTGGGTAGATGCGTGAGTGAGTGTGTGTGTCAGTGTGTGAGTGGGTGTGTGAAGGTTTGCGTGGGTGTGTGTTTGTGCGTGTGAGTGTGTTTTTGTGAGTGTGTGTTTTTGTGCGTGAGTGTGTGGGTGTGTGTGGGTGTCAATGTTGGACTTGACTGTGATGCTCCATATAGTTGAATAACCGCTATCACCTACCGACGTATGATTAATGACCTTCTTGGAAAGGTACCAGAGTGTATTTGGCTATGGTATCATATACCAGCAAGGAACAAATCAGAAGTGGAAGGGAGAAGTTTTGCAACTGAACTGAATTATTTAGTTGTTGAAAGGGGTTCACTGTTTCTGTTCAAATTGCATCCCACTGCCCCAGGGCAATTATAGACAAAACCAACATAATTATCCCCACTGTCATATTTGTGCTGGGTTATCTCATGCATTACAATAATCTCAGAATACTTAGGAAAATGGTGCTACATCTGATTCTTCCAAAACAGGAGGAGATGTTGAAGATACCAAACCTGAAAATCCACAACTTAAAAATTATCCAAATAATGTTATTATATAATAAATATATCTATAATTATCCAATGTGTGTCTGAATATTTCTTTTTGGGGTTTATCTTTACATTACAGAACATGTATAACCTTCAAAAAAAAACCTTCCTTAATATAACAATAAAGCACAAAGTTATGCAAAACTTACACAATTCTTTGGATAAGCTATAATTAAATATTGTACCCAGCTATCAACACTATCTTTTAAGAAGGACATTAAGGCCATGGATGACACTACGTTAGGTGCTTCAGTAAGTTTTGAAGATGGGAACAGAAAGTTACAGAGCTCCTGACCTCATTACAGCGCTGGTTTGAACACAACAAATGATGTGGGGCGAGATTCTCCGTTTGCCGACGCCAAAATTGCAAAATTAGGTGGAGAATAGGTTCCGACACCAAAATCATGGCGGATGCTGATTTGATGCCAAATTCTCTGTCACCTTGACAGCGGCATCAATGTGTACCAGAATGCAAGTGTGCATGCCAATAGCCGGGCACTGGCCGGGCAGGCTGGGGTGGAGTCGTGCCCTGCCAGGGAGGGGGCGAACAGGTCGAATGGTCGGGGTGAACCTCACAAGATAGCAAGAAACTGCAGAGTGAGGTGAACTCAGCCCAGCGTATCACACAAGCTTGCCATCCCCACATTGATTCTGTATACACCTCCCACTGCCTCAGGAAGCAGACAGCATTATCAGAGACCCCTCCCACCCAGGCATTGCCTTCTGCCACACCCTTCCATCAGGCAAAAGGTAGAGAAGTCTGAAGACCCGCACATCCAGACATAGGAACAGCTTCTCCCCCACAGCTACAAGATTCCTCAACGACTCCCCCTCCGACTGATCTGTTCTCTGGAAGAACATTATTCATGACGCCCCATGCTGCTCTTGCTCATGTATTTGCTTTGTTTGGTCCCTTGTTCCGCACTGTAACCAATCATTGTTTGTTGATGTACCATTTGTCAATGTTCTCTGTTTGTGGTGATATGATCTGCATAGCTGTCTGCCATTGGTGCAGAACACCAGCTTACCATTGGCCCTAGTCGGTCATGTGCCTCTCGACCGATTGGTTGAGACCAGTCATCTGACAGCTCTCCGATTGGTCGAGAGGCTGAGTTAACCACGCCTCCATACCGAGGTATAAATAGTCGAAGCGCCCGGCGGTCGTCCACCTTATTGTAGACAACCGCAGGGCTAAGTTCTAGCTTATTAAAGCCTAACTTTTGTATAGCAACTCGTCTGTCGTGCAATTGATGGCTCATCAATTTAATAAGCTAGATTTTTGAAGATGGAGTTCCGGATCAAGCCCGAATGCCTCCGCATCAGCCCGCAAACTCCGAACTCGGCAGAAATTTTTCAACATTGGCTGACATGTCTCGAAGGATACCTGGAATCTGCAACCAGCCCCCCCACCATGGCACAGAAGCTTCACATCCTCCACTCCAGCGTGGGTATAGCAGCCTACACGATAATCAAGGAGGAGAAAGATTACGATGCCGCCATGCTAAAGCTGAATTGACAATTCCTTAAACCAGTCAACAGAGTATTCGCCCGACATCTGCTGGCCACCAGACACCAGCTCCCCGGTGAGTCATTAGACCAATTTTACCAGGCCCTCGCCATCCTGGGGAGGAACTGCTCCTGCCTCGCAGTTTCAGCTACGGAGCACATGGAACTGCTGATCAGAGACGCTTACGTGGCTGGGATGCAGTCCCCCGCTATCCGCCAGCGGATGCTGGAGAAAGACGACCTCAGCTTAACTGAGGCACGGACTCTCTCCACCTCCCTGGAGGTCGCCGATCTAAACGCCCGCGTCTATGTCCCCAGCCGCGCTGCACCACCCTGGGCCACCTGGCACGCTTCCCCACCGCCATCCGCCGCTCCCGACCTCCCTCAGGCCTGCGCTGCGGGACGCCCCGACAAGTCCACGGGGCCCCGCTGCTACTTTTGCGGGTTCGCGAAACACCCTCGCCCGTGCTGTCCAGCCCGCTCCGCCCTCTGTAAGAGCTGCGGGAAGAAGGGCCACTTCTCCACTGTCTGCCAGGCCAAAACGGTCGCTGTGGTTCCGCGCAGCGACCAGGGATCCCCACCTCCGGGCCCTCGCTGGCCCCTCCTGGGCGCCGCGCAACACTCTCCCCCCCCCGCCCCCCCTGCCCCTGGGCCCCTGCGCCCGGCCTGCGCGCCTCTCTCTCTCCTCCGGGCCCTCCTGGTCCCCTCCTAGACACCGCGCAACTCTCTCCCCCCCCCTGCCCCAGGGCCCCCGCGCCTGGCCTGCACGCCTCTCTCTCTCCTCCGGGCCCTCCCGGTCCCCTCCTGGGCACCGCGCAACTCTCTCCCACCTGCCCCCGGGCCCCTGCGCCCGGCCTGCGCGCCTCTCTTTCTCCTCCGGGGCCCCTCCAGCGCACCGCGCTACTCTCCGCTCACCGCCCGGGCCCCCGCGCCTGGCCTGCACGCCTCTCTCTCTCCTCCGGGCCCTCCCGGTCCCCTGCTAGACGCCGCGCAACTCTCCCCCCCCCCCGCCCCCGGGCCCCTGCGCCCGGCCTGCGCGCCTCTCTCTCTCCTCCGGGCCCTCCCAGTCCCCTCCTAGACGCTGCGCAACTCTCCCCCCCCGCCCCCGTGCCTGGCCTGCGCGCCTCTCTTTCTCCTCCAGGGCCCCTCCAGCGCACCACGCTACTCTCAGCTCGCCGCCCATGGGCCTCCGCGCCTGGCCTGTGCGCCTCTCTGCCCCCGCTCCCAGCCGTTCCGATCGGCCCGCCGGCACCGCTAACCCCGCCCCCAGCAACCACGAGGGCCCCACGGGCGCCGCCATCTTGGGGTGCTGACCCCACGTGCGGGTCCTGGGCGCCGCCATCTTGGAGCCCCGGCTCCACGTGCGGGTCCTGGGCGCCGCCATCTTGGGGCCCCGACTCCACGTGCGGGTCCTGGGCGCCGCCATCTTGGGGCACCGACTCCACGTGCGGGTCCTGGGCACCACCTTCCATGACTGGCACGCAAGGTTCTTCCAGCATCTACTCGGGCGACGACAACGAATAGGTATTTTCTCCACGGCTCGCGGCCATTCAGCTCGACCAGTCACATCCACGCATGCTCGCCAAAACGACAACGCTCATCTACCTCAACGGGCACGAGACGGGCTGTCTGCTGGACTCCGGGAGCACGGAAAGCTTTGTTCACCCTGCCACGGTAAGACGCTGCACGCTCCCTGTCCATCCTGTAAAACACAAAATTGGGTTAGCCTCAGGTTCGCACTCTGTCCGCATCACCGGCTGCTGCATCGCGGACCTCACGGTCCAAGGGAAGGTTTTTTAAAATTATAAACTCCTTGTCCTCCCTGACCTTTGCGCACCGGCACTCCTAGGACTGGACTTCCAGTGCAACCTGCAGAGCTTGACCTTCCAATTCGGCGGCCCTATACCCCCCCTCACTGTCTGCAGCCTCGCGTCCCTCAAAGTAGACCCCCCCTCCTTGTTTGCCAATCTCACCCCTGATTGCAAACCCGTTGCGACACGGAGCAGACGGTACAGTGCCCAGGACCGGTCCTTCATCAGGTCCGAGGTCCAGAGGTTGCTGAAGGAAGGGGTCATCGAGGCCAGCAACAGTCCCTGGCGAGTCCAAGTGCTGGTGGTCCGTATTGGGGAGAAAAACCGGATGGTCATCGACTACAGCCAGACCATCAACCGGTTTACACAACTGGACGCGTATCCTCTCCCCCGTATTTCCGCCATGGTAAACGATATCGCGAAATACAAAGTCTTCTCCACTGTGGACCTTAAGTCCGCTTACCACCAGCTCCCCCTCCACGCGAGTGACCGCAGGTACATGAGGCTGATGGGCGCCTCTACCACTTCCTTAGGGTTCCATTTGGTGTCACAAATGGGGTCTCGGTCTTCCAACGGGAGGTGGACCGAATGGTCGACAAGTACGGATTACGGGCTACCTTCCCGTATCTCGATAATATCACCATCTGCGGCCACGACCAACAGGACCATGAAGCCAACCTCCAGAAATTCCTCCAAACCGCAAAACTCCTTAACCTCACATACAATAAGGATAAGTGCGTGTTTAGCACTGACCGTCTAGCCATCCTCGGCTACGTAGTGCGTAAAGGAGTGATAGGCCCCGACCCCGAACACATGCGCCCCCTGATGGAACTCCCTCTCCCCAATACCCTCAAATCCCTCAAACGCTGCCTGGGTTTCTTCGCGTACTACGCTCAATGGGTTCCCAACTACGCTGACAAGGCCCGTCCCCTCATTCAAACCACGACCTTCCCGCCGTCGACAGAGGCCTGCCAGGCCTTTAGCCGCATCAAAGCGGACATCGCAAAGGCCACGATGCGCGCCATCGACGAGTCCCTCCCCTTCCAGGTCGAGAGCGACGCATCAGAAGTTGCTCTGGTGGCCACCCTGAACCAAGCGGGCAGACTCATGGCCTTCTTCTCCAGAACTCTCCAGGCTTCCGAACTCCACCACCCCTCTGTTGAAAAGGAAGCCCAGGCCATAATCGAAGCGGTGCGACATTGGAGGCACTATTTAGCCGGCAGGAGGTTTACCCTCCTCACAGACCAACGGTCAGTAGCCTTCATGTTTGATAATGCACAAAGGGGCAAGATCAAGAATGACAAGATCTTACGGTGGCAGATCGAGTTGTCCACGTACAACTATGAGATCTTGTATCGTCCTGGGAAGCTCAATGAGCCTCCTGATGCCCTGTCCCGCGGTACCTGCGCCAGTGCGCAGATAGACCGCCTCCGCTCCCTCCACGCGGACCTCTGCCATCCAGGGGTGACCCGTCTCTACCATTTCATTAAGGTCCGCAACCTGCCTTTCTCCATCGAGGAAGTCAGGACAGTAACCCGTGACTGCCACATCTGCGCCGAGTGCAAACCGCACTTCTACCGCCCCGAGCGTGCACACCTGATCAAAGCATCCCGCCCCTTCGAACGTCTCAGCATTGACTTCAAGGGGCCCCTTCCCTCTAACAACCGCAACATTTACTTCATGGCGGTAATTGACGAATTCTCCCGCTTCCCCTTCGCCATTCCCTGCCCCGACATGACCACATCGACCGTCATTAAGGCCCTCCTCTCCACCTTCTCCCTGTTCGGCTACCCTGCGTACATACACAGCGATCGGTGTATCGGTGTACATTCACAGCGATCGGGGGTCCTCATTTATGAGCGACGAGCTGCGTCATTTCCTGCTCAACAGGGGCATTGCCTCTAGCAGGACGACCAGCTATAACCCCCGGTGTAACGGGCAGGTCAAGCGGGAGAATGGTACCATCTGGAAGACCATACTACTGGCCCTCCGGTCCAGAGATCTCCCTATTTCCCGATGGCAAGAGGTTATCCCCGATGCCCTACGTTCTATCCGCTCACTCCTCTGTACCACAACAAATCAGACATCTCATGAACGTCTTCTTGTCTTCCCCAGGAAGTCGTCCTCCAGATCCCCTCTCCCGACGTGGCTGGTCACCCCCGGACCCATCTTGCTCCGGAAGCATGTGCGGGTGCACAAGCCCGACCCGTTGGTGGAACAAGTCCAGTTACTCCACGCTAACCCGCAGTATGCGTATGTGGAGTACCCCGACGGTCGGCAGGACACGGTCTCCCTCCGGGACCTGGCACCCGCCGGCGTGCGGCCTTCCCTCCCCTTCACCACAGACCCCCCCCTGTTTTTTTCCCCTCAGCGCCCCACTCAGGTCACCCCTTCCCCATCCATGGCGTCTCCACAGCCAGCTTGGGTGATGGAGACTGTTCAAGGACCATCGCTCCCGGACTCCAGGACGTCAGCGGAACCACCACCATCGGCTGGACCGACGTCACCTACTCCACTGCGGCGGTCTGCCAGAATGTCACGGGCCACGAAAAGACTGATCGAACCGATCTAAATTTCAACAGCTCCATGGACTTTGTTGGGACTTTGTGTAATATTGCTAATTGTCTGGGCCAGTGGGAAGCCAAAAATGTAATAAAAGAAAGGAGAGAAAATTTTTGTCCTCCCGGCTGCTACTCATACCACCAGTTCTCTTCCCCCCCCCCCCCCCCCCCCCCCCCCCCCCCGGCTCTCGTTGAAACACCCCCCTGACTTCTTTCTCTACAAGGGGTGAATGTGGTGATATGATTTGCATAGCTGTCTGCCATTGGTGCAGAACACCAGCTTACCATTGGCCCTGGTCGCTCATGTGCCTCTCGACTGATAGGTTGAGACCAGTCATGTGACAGAGCTCCGATTGGTCGAGAGGCTGAGTTAACCACGCCTCCATACCGAGGTATAAATAGTCGAAGCGCCCGGCGGTCGTCCATTTTATTGTAGACAACCGCAGGGCTAAGTTCTAGCTTATTAAAGCCTAACTTTTGTATAGCAACTCGTCTCTTGTGCAATTGATGGCTCATCACTGTTGATTATTCTTTTTGTTTACTATGTACGTACTTTGTATGTACAAAAATACTTTTCACTGTACTTCGGTACATGTGACAATAAATCAAATCAAATCAAACAGGACTGGGGCGTTGTCCAGGCATGGACCGCCATTACCGCAGCCATCTTGCTGCATCTCACTGACCATCCACCTTGGCTCCTGGTTCTGCAGGGTGACACCGGTTATGGAGGCCCAGTCCACGGTGCCAACTGGTGACACCATGTAGCCCATTGGACTTGGTTGGGCACGGGGGTACACACCATGCTAACATGTCGGCCTATCACCCCCAGCAGACAATGGATATTGAAATTCAACCAGCAATGGTGGCCTTCCTGCTGGTCACTGCAGCCCCGGGGGATGCCCTGTGGCTGTATGAGCTGGCACTGCCCGAGGAGGAGGAGGAAGTTGCAGCAGCGGAGCAGGCAGCAGCGGAGAGGGCAGCAGCAGAGCGGGCAGCAGCAGAGCGGGCAGCAGCGGAGCGGGCAGCAGCGGAGCGGGCGGCAGCAGAGCGGGCAGCAGCGGAGCGGGCAGCAGCAGAGCGGGCAGCAGCAGAGCGGGCAGCAGCGGAGCGGGCAGCAGTAGAGCGGGCAGCAGCGGAGCGGGCAGCAGCAGAGCGGGCAGCAGTGGAGCGGGCAGCAGCAGAGCGGGCAGCAGTGGAGCGGGCAGCAGCAGAGCGGGCAGCAGCGGAGCGGGCAGCAGCAGAGCGGGCAGCAGCGGAGCGGGCAGCAGCAGTACGTGCTGCAGAGCAATAGGTGACGGTCACTCAGGTTGGTGAGCCGGACGGTCAGCAGGCCGAGGAGAAGGAGGTGTCCAGGAGGCGCCGCATGAGGCCTCCTATGTACCGGCACCGCCTGTCATTCGAGGAGCTGCCGGACCGGGCATGCCGTCGAAGGCTCCAGATGAGCAGAGAGACAGTGCAAAATCTCTGCTTGATGATGGCACACCTGGCTTAGTGGGGTATGGGGGAGGACACCCACTTCCGGTGCCCGTCAAGGTGATGGTCGACCTGAACGTTTTCACGGCAGGGCCCTTCCAGACACCGAGTGACCTGTCCAGGATCGCACAAACCTCAGTGCATAGGTGCATCCGCGCCATCATGGAGGCCCTAAATGCCCAGGTGACCCAATACATCCACTTCAACATGGACCAAGCCCACCAGGATGCCCAGGCAGCGGGGATCGCTACCATCGACAGGATGCCCCGGGTCCAGGGCGTGATCAACGGGATACATGTCCCCCTACGAGCCTCTGCAGATGACAGGCCGCTCTACACAAACCAAAAGGGGTTCCACTCAATGAATGTGCAGCTGATATGTGACCATCAGCAGCGCATTATTCACCTCTGTGCCCAATACCCGGACAGTATGGACGACGCATTCATCCTGGCACACTCGTCGATTCCTGACATGTTTGAGATGCCACCCCCAGCTGGGGGTTTGGCTCCTTGGCACCAGGGGTTATCCACTGTGGTCATGGCTGATGACCACCTATCCGGAGGCCACAGACAGACACGGGGGCTTGCTAGAACGAAGCCCATGCAGCGACCAGGTGCGTAATCGAGCGGTACCTCAGCCTCCTGAAGATGCGGTTCAGGTGCCTGGACAGCTCTGGAGAGGCTTTCCAGGAAGAGGTTGCGAGGGTCGCCTGCATCGTGGTGGCCTGCTGCATTCTCTGTAGCATGGCGCGGAAGAGGGGCTTTGTGTTGAAGGGGGAGGAGGAATGCCAAGCCTCGTCTGACGATTAGGATGTGGGGGAGGGGGAGGATGGTGAGGGCATCGGGCCCAGGCAGGCACTGGAGGCCACACGACATGTGCGCCAGGGTCAACGCACATGGGGCGCTCTGATCGCCTCCAGGTTCACCGTTTTGAAAGGGGGGCGATTGGCCAGGGAGCATCGACACCACATCCGTTTAATGTGAATATGTACAGATTTGTGCCTTAGCTGCTATAACTAAACTGTGCCCTGCACCCATGCCAACTTAACTAGTGTCTAACACCCTGGCCTTACGCCTAACGCTGCGTCTAGGTGGTTCCCCTGATGGTGCAGCAGGAGTGGAGGCGGCCTGCTGTGATTTCTGCCCTGCAACCTGGGTCCCCGTTGGCGTGTTCCTTCTATGGCATAGGGCCTGGGTGGGCCCAGCTGCTGCACGGGTGTCCCTACCTCCACCTGCTGTACCGGGTTAACTTCCCAGGAGCCTCTTCACTAACATGCCCAACCGAGGTGAGTGTCTCTAGGAGTCATCCTCTGACCCGAGCTCCTGAGTCTCAGGCAGAGAGCTGCCGTCTGAGCTTCTCTCCGCATTGCTGCTCAGCTCACAGCAGCTCCTGTAAGACACACGACAAGACACATGATTAGACTACGGGCAGGGGTGTGTGTGTGTGTGTGTGTGTGTGTGAGGGTGATAGGGGTTGTGGAGGGGCTGGCACACTTGTCACGGGGAACTACAACTCAGCAGGGTCTCATTTCCATGGCGACTGGTCTGGGTACCGGCATGTGGGGCAGGGTGGGGGTTTGGCCACCCTCTGGGTTGGGGGGGGGGGGGTAGGATTATGGGTGTGTGGGCCACGGGTTTGTGCCAGGGGCACAGTGCTGCCTAATCACCCTGGCCGCCCTGAGGAAGCCGTCCAGTTTCCAGTTTCTCCGGCACTGCTGGCCGGTCTGGACGGTGTTGCTGGTGGCGCTAACCGCCTCTGCCACCTGCGCCCAGGGACAATGAACGGTGCCAGCTGGCAGCCTCCTTCCTGGGCCGGTGTACAGGGTCACGATCCTCTCTTTACAGCGTCCAGGAAGGTCTCCAACTCAGCTTCGGTGAAATGTGGTGCTGCTCTCCTTGCTGCCATCTTGTTGGCTGGGATGGTGTGTGTGGGGGCTGAAGTGTGTGTATGTGGCTGCAGCTTGTCAGCCTCTTAGGATTCAATTGAGAAACTGGTGAATCCTATACCGTTTCTCATTAGAATCGATTGTAGTCCATGAGGCTCCAGTGCTAGCCCCTCATTAGTAGCGGAATCGTGAAAGTCCGCAAATTCTGCATTGGTGTCAACACCTAGGTATCAAGGATGTTAGTCCATTGCCCATGTGCCCCTCTGCTGCAGGCTGGCTGCAGAGGGAGGGTTTCCCAAGAGTCATGGGGGTTGGGTGGGTTTAGGCTTGGCTTAAGGGGTTGATCCCGGGACCCTCCCATGGGATGGGGGTCCCGTGTCTGGACTGCCCCTTCCAGTCCTGGACAACCTGAAGATTACTCTTGGCATGGTGATCTCAGGCTGCCCTCTGTGCCAAATCATCATCCTTGCCTGACCTTTTTCAGCCCTCTAGTGACCTTCTCACTCTGAACTGCTCTGCCCAACAGCTGATGAGCAGATCAGTAAGTTCATTTAAGATTCAAGGCAGGAAGACTTCCCCTTTCCTCACATCAACTTCCTCAGCCCCATGCTTCTAAAACTGCTGCATTTTGAAGGGTCAGAGCCTTTCTAGAAAGCTGACAACTTGAAAAGCCTTGAAATATCCTTTAATCCTTTGAAATGCTAGCATTCATTTAATTTCACAGAGCAATACCTTTAACTAGCCTTCGATCAACTGCTTAATGGTTTAAAAAGAGCAGACAGGAGGTTTGGTTCTTTATCTTTCCCTTCAAGCTTGAATGCATCTGAATTTCCCTCCATTGATCCTAACAGCAATGTCTATAAACACCATTGTTCTGATTGGCAGATGCTGGCCACTTCAACAATGCTAAGTGCTTTCACTTCTTCACTTCTAACCACACCATGCCAAGAGTGATCTTCAGATTGCCCAGGGCTGGAAAGGGCAGTCCAGACACATGGCCCCTACCCCATGGCAGGGCCCTGGGGTGAAACACTCACCCCCAGCCCAGTCCACCCAACCCTAAGGACCATTGGGAGACCCTCATTCTGCAGCCTGGCAGTCTGAGGGGCTCATGAGCAATGGGCTAACCTCCGTGTGTCCCCCCACCCATAAGCAATGCACCCCGACACACATGGGCATTACCCCATACACCCCCAGGTGAGGACACCCTGCAGTGCCAGGATGGCAGTGCCAAGGTGCCCAGGTGTTAGGAGGAGTGCCAGAGTGCCGCTCTGCCCCATCCCTGACTACCCAGAGGTCTCCAATGGCCTGGGAGATCCCCCAGGTGCTGTGACAGCCGGTCCACCTTTTGTGGACCAGTATTAATCGGCGCCTACATGACCTCTCACTGGGGAGCTGGTTAGATCTCGGGAGGCTGTTAGATCGGTCTTGGATTTTGCCAATTGATCGTGATTCCTGTTGTTTTGCGTATCAGAAGACCACAAGACCACTACTGAACATTTCCAAAACTTACAGTCAATCCTTGAATTCATAGAAACAAAAGATTATGCTCAAACTAATATCTGGTTTTGGGTGACACGATGGCAGTGGTTAGCACTGCTGCCTCACAGCACCAGGGACCCGGGTTTAATTCTGACCTCGGTTGACTATCTGTGTGCAGTTTGCACTTTCTCCCCATGTCTGCATGGATTCCTCCAGGTGCTCTGGTTTCCTGCCACAGCCCAAAGATGTGCAGGTTAGCTGGATTGGCCATGCTAAATAGCCCCTTAGTGTCCAACGGTTAGGTATGGTTACGGGGATGGGTGGGGGAGTGGGCCTAGGTGGAGTGCTCTTTCAGAGGGTCAGTGCAGACTCGATGGGCCAAATGACCTCCTCCTGCACTGTAGCAATTCTATGATTACCATTCCTATTCATTGAGATAACAAATCTGAGTTCAATCCAACAATTCGCCTTCCAATGCAACACCTTGTCATCAGATAAGTTTCAGGACAACAAAATGTTTCTTTCTGTCTAAGGAAGTGCATGTGGTCAAATTTTCACTACCCCTGAGAGATATAAAAAGCCTTGAAAGCTTCCACCTCTACAGTTACCACTCCAATGTGAACAGCAAATGGTAGACAAAATGTCAAGCAATGATTAAATTCTTAATATTAATATGCTAGCTGTTTTGCAATGCAGGCCCTGTTGATCAAGCATCAAGTGAGATGGTCTGGGCAGCACGGTGGCGCAGTGGTTAGCATTGGTGCCTCACAGCGCCGAGGTCCCAGGTTCAATCCCGGCTCCGGGTCACTGTCCGTGTGGAGTTTGCACATTCTCCCCGTGTTTGCATGGATTGTGCCCTCACAACCCAAAGATGTGCAGGGTAGGTGGATTGGCCACACTAAATTGCCCCTTAATTGGAAAGGATTGATGTGGAATCCAGGGAGTAACTTCTTAATAACCTAGGAACATAACAAAAGAAGCAGGCCACTTATCCTCTCATGCCTGATCTTCCATTCAGTAAGATCATTCCATATTTGCTGACACCTTTGGTTGGCAGAAATGTAATAATCCTGGATTTAAAATTAACAATTGACCCAGAGTCAACTGTCTTCTGTGGAAGAGCGCTCGAAACTTCAATGGCTGGATTCTCCGCAGCCCTGTGCCGAAATCGCGTTCGGAGCCGCGGGGGGGGGGGGGGGGGGGGGGGGGGAAGAATCCACTTTCACGCCGAAATCGGGCCTGGCACCGGTCCAGCGATTGTTTTTGGGACCCGAGAATCAGCGTGATTGTGGAGTGTGCTGCATGGCTGTGGATCAATTGGCAGAGGCCCGCCCAGTGATCCTCCGCTCCTGACCGGCCGAGTTCCCGATGGTGTGAAACTAACCACCTATTGCTGGTCAGGATGCTGGCGTGCGGCTGCAGACTCAGTCTAAGGCTGCCCTGGTGGAAGGCGGGGGGAATCGGACACCAGGGAGGAGCTTTATAGAGGCTGGGGAGTGCTTGTGCGAAGTTAGATGCTTGGGCGTGTGGCCGATGGCGGGGGGGGGGGGGGGGGGGGGGGGGGGGCTGGTCTAATGATTGCATCTGGCTTCGCGGTCTGAGTCCGCCATGGAGCTCGTCGTGGCCACTGGAGGCTGTCGCCATGCGCATGCACGGACTCCAAACTGGAAATATGGGGGCACGTATCCACAGCTAAAGCTGCAAGATTTACTCTGTGCTAGCCCCGTGCAGGGCATTGAATTAGGTTATCTTTTTGACAGGAACCTCTGGACTAAACCTCCAGCGTTTTTATTTATTTATTTATTGTATTTTTTAAAATAAATTTAAAGTACCCAGGTATTTTCTTTCCAATTAAGGGACGATTTGGCATGGCCAATCCACCTAACCAGCGCATCTTTTGGGTTGTGGGGGTGAAACCCACGCAGACATGGGGAGAATTTGCAAACTCCACACGGGCAGTGATCTAGGGCCGGGATTCAAAACCAGGTTCTCAGCGCCGCTGTCCCAGTGCTAACCACTGCGCCACCATGTTGCCCTTCTCCAGCGTGTAGACATAGTCCCAATTTGGGATAATCCAGCCCTATAGCTTTCCAGAAGATTTTCCTAACTTCACTTCTGTCTGCCACTAATTTTAGGCTAATCTATTAAAAATTAATTCATAGGATGAGGGCATCGCATTTATCGCCCATCCCTAATTGCCCTTGAAATGAGTGGTTTGCTAGGCTATTTAAGAGGCACCAACAATGCTGTTGATCTGGAGTCACATGTCAGCCGGACTGGGTAAAGACGACAGATTTCCTTCCCGAAGGGGCATTTGTGAACCAGAAGGATTTTTATAACAATCATAATAATCTTTATTAGTGTCACAAGTAGGCTTACATTAACACTGCAATGAAGTTACTGTAAAAATCTCCAGGCCACACTCCGGCGCCTGTTCGGGTACACGGAGGGAGAATTCAGAATGTCCAATTCACCTAGCAAGCAAGTCTTTCGGGACTTGTGGGAGGAAACCGGAGCACCCGGAGGAAACCCACACAGACACGGGGATAACATGCAGATTCCGCACAGACAGGGACTCAAACCGGGAAACGAACCCGGGTCCCTGTGAAGCAACAATGCTAACCATTGCGCTACCGTGTGATAGTTTTACGATCATCATTAGACATAATTCCAGGTTTTTATTGAATTCAATGCTGCCACAGTTGGATTCAAACCGGGGTCTCCAGAACATAACCCTGGATCTCTGAATTACTCTATCATCCCACCAGTTCCCTTTAACGTCTCGAAAACTTCAGTCAAATTATCCTTTCCAGACTCCCAAAAAGGTCACCAACGTTGCAAGTTTGCAGGAACATGTTTCTGTTGCTGTGTTTATGAACTGGCCTTTATTAATTTGTTCCTCTGCTCACCGGCCAAGTTTCCTGCTCTCCATTGATGATACTTGGGAATTAAAAAATGAACATTGTCAGAGGTGAATCTGATTTCACTTAATAAATTTGTCCAATGGAAAATGGACAACAGCACAACTTCAATTTATTGTTGTCGAAATAAAGAGAGAGAGAAACTCAAACCCTGAAGTCAAAGAAAATGAATAAATATGCTGCTCAGCAATGTTATGCTTGGATGAGGTTTATGTTTGGGCAGTTTTTCCTTGGGCAGCATTGAATTTTTAAAAATCCATTTGCAAATGCTTGTAACACATCTCATGTTTCACTTATTCAATAATTCACTTTGAATAAAAATCACTAAAAGGGTGACTTTAACTAACCCACCCATTGAGAATTTGACAGGATTGTATCGCCTAAAAGATTTATACTTTGTTCAATTTTCCTTCCCACTGACTTCAAAAGATTTTGTATTCTGCTTTAGATTTTGGTCTTGACTTTAATGCCCCTGAAGGCACAAACCGGTGGGTGGGTGGTTAAAGTGAAATGGGTTTTTACTCACTCTTTCCCGCCTCCCAATTTAGTTAACTTAAATTGCAGATGACAAGGACATTCACCACCACCTCCCCCCCACCTCACATTTTCCAGTGGGGTCCTCTTTAAACATGCAAGTTGAACTTGGACGAGACCATCAGGGCCTGGTCTGTTATTTTAAGCTGAGACCAGAGTTAGAGAGGTGGTGGGTGTAGTGATCTGTACATCTGCACATACATCTGCACGTACACCAGGGACTGGAGCACAGATTTAACAGCCACAGCATCATTAGAGGGCAGCATCAGAGACGGGTATAAAGGGTCCAGCCCAAGGGAGGATCCGCCTCTTTCAGAAACACAAGGCTAGTGAGCAGCAGCAGATGGAGGCAGCTCAGCATAGGTAGTTTACCTTAGCTTCACTGCTCATACCTCTTGACTGTATATCTAGTTAAGCTCTGGAAACAGAACAAACCCACTGAATAAAGTATTTGTGTTAACTGGAAGTCTACAATCTTTATTCAGACTCCCCACTTGCCTGGATGAGTGCTGCTCCAGCAACACTCAAGAAGCTCGACTCCATTCTGGGCAACGCAGCCCGCTTGATTGCTCCCGCTTACATGAAGATTCAATCCCTACACCACGAATGGGTGGCAGCAGTGTGTATCATCTACAAGGTGCACTGCAGGAACTTGCCAAAGTTCCTTAGGTAGGATCTTTCAATCCCACAACGATTACCATCTAGAATCTAGATGGATGAGAGCAGCAGATACCTGGGAACACCACCACCACTGGGAGGTCTCGGGAGACTGTTAAATCTCACGAGGTCAGACATCAGGACAAGGGAGCCACTTTAAGTTCTCCGTCTCATGCATGTTCCAGGATAAACAGGTTCTGAATCACTTCTTTTTTAAAAAAAATATCTTTTTCATAGAATTTACAGTGCAGAAGGAGGCCATTCGGTCCATCGAGTCTGCACCGGCTCTTGGAAAGAGCACCCTACCCAAGGTCAACACCTCCACCCTATCCCCACCCAACACTAAGGGCAATTTTGGACACTAAGGGTAATTTAACATGGCCAATCCACCTAACCTGCACAGGAAACCGGAGCACCCGGAGGAAACCCACGCACACACGGGGAGGATGTGCAGACTCCGCACAGACTGTGATCCAAGCCGGAATCGAACCTAGGACCCTGGAGCTGTGAAGCAATTGTGCTATCCACAATGCTACCGTGCTGCTCTTTATTTCGCTGCAGTGCAACGCACAAAGGGACAATTTTAAAACAAATCTTCTAAAAATCACTACATTTTCAGCATTCACAATAAAATCACGCATAGCATTCCACCAACTCTATGTGAAAAACAATTATATGAACATCAAGACATGAACTACATTTCTGTAGTTTATACTGATGACCACGTAAAAAACTATGGGTACAATTTAACAGCTTCGTCACCCCCGACTAGGTGTCAGAACAAAGCCGTTGAATCTTGTGAGCGGCCTCTCGTGGGATTTGCGATACTCGAAATGCCTCGTGAGATTTAACACAGTCTCCCGAGACCTCCCAATCTGGATCTTGCCCTCACTTGACATGATCCAGATCTACATATTTAAATGAGCCATTCAGCTCATTTCAATATGTGTTCGCGGGATTTTCCTGGGGCCTCCCTGAGTTTGGGGGTGGGAGGTTTTTCGAAAACAGGTGGAGGATGAAAGGGGATGGATGCTGAAACAATGAGGCGTGGGAAAGAATGGGACAGCCTTCCAAAATGGCACCCAGATAGAACATAGAACATAGAACAGTACAGCACAGAACAGGCCCTTCGGCCCTCGATGTTGTGCCGAGCAATGATCACCCTACTCAAACCCACGTATCCACCCTATACCCGTAACCCAACAACCCCACCCCCCCCTTAACCTTACTTTTTTTAGGACACTGCGGGCAATTTAGCATGGCCAATCCACCTAACCTGCACATCTTTGGACTGTGGGAGGAAACCGGAGCACCCGGAGGAAACCCACGCACACACGGGGAGGACGTGCAGACTCCGCACAGACAGTGACCCAGCCGGGAACCGAACCTGGGACCCTGGAGCTGTGAAGCATTTATGCTAACCACCATGCTACCGTGTGCTGCCCTAAAGATCTTTGAGGAGCCTTTCCCACCGGTCTGGCCAGCAGGAAATGACTCCAAGTGTGAACTCGGCGGAGAGAAACTCGCCAAGGCCAAAAAACCCGACAAAGTGCCGTTGAATAGCAGGTTGTTTCTTGGCCCTGCAACACTGAGAACCACTCCGCTAAACGTGCCCAAAACTGGACATCGATTTCTTTCCCGTTGCGTTGCGCTCTATAATTGCAAGTAAAGAACATTCTAGGTTTGGAGGTAGTAAGGCCATGTATCAATTTATAAACTTCAACTGAATCAAAAATCAACCTTCTCTTCCAAATAAATTTTAAAGTCACCACATATTTCACAAATGTACTATGCTGAATTTGGCCATCAATGTCATTAATATAAGCCACTTCCTTGAGGGACTCCAGAATTCAGATGCATTTGATTTGAAAATTGCCCATTAACATTGACCACTCCCACACAGTGCAAGAAACACGGTTTTATCTACTGGTAAAGTTTGCCTTTAATTCCCACGGCAGATAACTTGTTCAATAATGGCACGTGTGACACTGAATCAAACTTTTTTGACGAATCCAAGTAAATTACATCACGCCATTGGTTTCTGTCAACTATAACAGTCACATATTTGAAAAACTCAAGAAACTGCGAGGCACACAACCCCCAGGAATGAAACCAAACTGGTTGTCTCCAATAAGATCATGCTCCTTCCAAAATGTCCAGATGGTCTCTACAACACAAGATTCCATTAATATCCCAATGTGGCAAGTGGAACTGACCAGTCAATAATTCTCAGCATCCTTTCTGCTCCCTTTTTAAAAAAGAGATACAAGAGCAGTTAGAGTCATAGCAGTTTTCCATTATTTCGATGTTATTCCATCTTTCAAACCATGTTTAAAGAGCAGGCAAAGCAGGTGCAATAATAAAATCCCCCTCCTTTCAGAACACATTTAGTCCAGGAGAGGCAAAATCCTTGCATCTGAATAGCCTTTGTTCAAGACCATTACGAGTGAAGTTTATGGTCTCCAATCGGTTAGCTGTACATTAAGAGGCAATCAAGACTTGATCTAAATCTTTGACAGTAGAGACTGTTGACTAAGAATCACTAAATATTTGTTTTATCATTTAAAGCAGAGAAGGAGGCGATTCAGCCCATCGTGTCCACACCGGCTCCCAAAAGGGCTACCCAGCTAGTCCCATTCTCCAGCCCTATCTACAATAATCTATAATAATAATCTTTATTAGTGTCACAAGTAGTCTTACATTAACACTTATCTCCGTAGCCTTCTAAGTTCATCACTTTAAAATATGTATCCAGCTCTCTTTTGAAACCTCCAATGGAATCCGCCTTCACCACTCTCCCAGGCAGCGCACTCCAAACCCCAACAACTCTCTGAGTAAAGACGATTCTCCTCATCTCACTCCTGGCTCTCTTTTTGACTATCTTGAAAGTGTGACCCTCTAGTCACTGACATACCAACTATGTGGGAAAGGAATATCCTTCTTTACCCTGTCAAAATTGTTCAACATTTTGAACACCTCAATAAAGAACAAAAGTACAAAGAAAATTACAGCACAGGAACAGGCTCTTTGGCCCTCCCAGCCTGCGCCGATCCAGATCCTTTATCTAAACGTGTCGCCTATTTTCCAAGGATCTACTTCCCTCTTAATCTTCTCTGCTCCAAGGAGAACAAGCCCAATTTCTCTACTCTTTCCATGTATCTAAAATTCTTTATTCCTGGTATAATTCCAGTAAATCTCCTCTGCACTCTTTCCGGGCCTTGAACATCCTTCCTTAAATAAGGTGCCCAGAACTGAACACAATACTCCAAATGTGGTTTGACCAATGATTTATAGAGGTGCAGCATCACTTCCTGGGGTGGTCGGAGAATTGCCCGGGGCCGGCGTCAATCCCGCCCCCGCCGTGTCCCGAATTCTCCGCCCCCCGAGATTTGGCGGGGCGGGAACTGCGCCGCGCGGGTCGGCGGGCCCACCGCGGTGATTCTCCGGCGCACGATGGGCCGAACGCCCGCCGCTGACAGGCATTTCCCGCCGGCGTGGTTTAAACCACCTCTGGTACCAGCAGGATTGGCGGTGCAGGCGGGCTCCAGGGTCCTGGGGGGGCGATCTGACCCCAGGTGGTGCCCCCACAGTGGCCTGGCCCATGATCGGGGCCCACCGATCGGCGGGCGGGCCTGTGCCGTGGGGGCACTCTTTTTCTTCCCCCCCTGCCATGGCCTTCACCATGGTGGGGACAGAAGAGACCCCCTCCCCTGTACATGCGCCGGTATGACGTCAGCAGCCGCTGATGGACCGGCGCATGCACAGACTTACGCCGGCTGGCGAAGTCCTTTGGGCCCCAGCTGGCGTGGTGCCAAAGGCCGTTCATGCCAGCCGGCAGAGTGGAAACCACTGCGGCGCGGGCCTAGCCCCTAAGGGTGCGGAGAATTCCGTACCTTTGGGGCGGCCCGACGCCGGAGTGGTTCACGCCACTCCGACGGGCCGGGACCTTCTGCCCCGCCGGGTAGGGGAGAATCCCTGCCCTTGTTTTTATACTCTATGCCTCAATTTATAAACCCAAAGATCCTAAGCCTTCTTAACAACTGTTTCAACTTGCCTGGCCACCTTCAGAGAATTATGCACTTGAACTCCGAGGTCCCTCTGCTCCTGTACTCCCCTCAAAGTTGTACCATTGAGCTTATATTGTCTCCCCATGTTTCTTCTACCAAAATGAATTCTCTCACATTTTGCTGCAGCGACGTTCACCTGCCAGGTGTCTGCCCATTTGGCCAGCTTGTCAATGTTCCTCTGAAGTCGCTCAGAGTCATCCTCACAATTCACTATTCTCCCTAGCTTAGTATCATCTGCAAAATATCTGAGCACATTATTGGGGATTACCAGTGACTCTCCCAGTGACATCTGGTCCACTGGGAGCTCTTCCAGGGCAGGTGTGACCTGTATAAGAAGGACGGGTTGTATCTAAACTGGAGAGGCCGCGAGGTTTGCTAGTGTCACACAGGAGGGTTTAAACTAGTACGGCAGGGGGGTGGGTACTGGAGCAATAGGTCAGATGGTGAAAGCATTGAGAGAGAACTAGGGAATAGGGCCAGTACGGCTCGGAGAGCAGACAGGGAGATGTTGCTGAACACAGTGGGTTTGGTGGCCTGAGGTGGATATGTTTTAATGCAAGAAGTATTACGGGTAAGGCAGATGAACCTAGAGCTTGGATTAGTACTTGCAACTATGATGTTGTTGCCATTACAGAGACCTGGTTGAGGGAAGGACAGGATTGGCAGCTAAACGTTCCAGGATTTATATGTTTCAGGCCGGATAGAGGGCAATGCAAAAGGGGTGGCGGAATTGCGCTACTGGTTAGGGAGAATATCACAGCTGTACTATGGGAGGACACCTCAGAGGGCAGTGAGGCTATATGGGTAGAGATCAGGAATAAGAAGGGTGCAGTCACAATGTTGGGGGTTTACTACAGGCCTCCCAAGAGTCAGCGGGAGATAGAGGAGCAGATAGGTAGCCAGATTTTGGAAAAGAGTAAAAACAACAGGGTTGTTGTGATGGGAGACTTCAACTTCCTCAATATTGACTGGGACTCACTTAGTTCTAGAGGCTTAGACGGGGCAGAGTTTGTAAGGAGCATCCAGGAGGGCTTCTTAAAACAATATATTGACAGTCCAACTAGGGAAGGGGCTGTACTGGACCTGGTATTGGGGAATGAGCCGGGCCAGGTGGTAGAAGTTTCAGGAGGGGAGCATTTCGGGAACAGTGACCACAATTCAGTAAATTTTAAGTGCTGGTGGACAAGGGTAAGAGTGGACCGAGGGTGAATGTGCTAAATTGGGGGAAGGCTAATTATAACAATATTAGGCGGGAACTGAAGAACCTAGATTGGGGGCGGATGTTTGAGAGTAAATCAACATCTGACATGTGGGAGGCTTTCAAGTGTCAGTTGAAAGGAATTCAGAACCAGCATGTTCCTGTGAGGAAGAAGGACAAATACGGCAAATTTCAGGAACCTTGGATAACGAGAGATATTGTAGGCCTCGTCAAAAAGAAAAAAGGAGGCATTTGTCAGGGCTAGAAGGCTGGGAACAGACGAAGCCTGTGTGGAATATAAGGAAAGTAGGAAGGAACTTAAGCAAGGAGTCAGGAGGGCTAGAATGGGTCACAAAAAGTCATTGGCAAATAGGGTTAAGGAAAATCCCAAGGCTTTTTACATGTGCATAAAAAGCAAGAGGGTTGCCAGGGAAAGGGTTGGTCCACTGAAGGATAGGCAAGGAAATCTATGTGTGGAGCCAGAGGAAATGGGCGAAGTAATAAATGAATACTTTGCATCAGTATTTGCCAAAGAGAAGGAATTGATGGATGTTGAGTCTGGAGAAGGGTGTATAGATAGCCTGAGTCACATTGAGATCCAAAAAGACGAGGTGTTGGGCGTCTTGAAAAATATTAAGGTAGATAAGTCCCCAGGGCCTGATGGGATCTACCCCAGAATATTGAAGGAGGCTAGAGAGGAAATTGCTGCGGCATTGTCAACTGTACTGGTTACCTCTTCAAAGAATTCCAACAGATTTGTCAAGCATGATTTTCCCTTCATAAATCCATGCTGACTCTTACTGATCCTGCCACTGCTTTCTAAATGTTCCGCTATAAAGTCCTTGATAAGAGGGAAGCACGGTAGCATTATGGATAGCACAATTGCTTCACAGCTCCAGGGTCCCAGGTTCGGTTCCGGCTTGGGTCACTGTCTGTGCGGAGTCTGCACATCCTCCCCGTGTGTGTGTGGGTTTCCTCCGGGTGCTCCGGTTTCCTCCCACAGTCCAAAGATGTGCAGGTTAGGTGGATTGGCCATGATAAATTGCCCTTAGTGTCCAAAATTGCCCTTAGTGTTGGGTGGGGTTACTAGGTTATGGGGATAGGGTGGAGGTGTTGACCTTGGGTAGGGTGCTCTTTCCAAGAGCCGGTGCAGACTCGATGGGCCGAATGACCTCCTTCTGCACTGTAAATTCTGTGAATTCTGTGAAATAATTGATTCAAGCATTTTCCCCACGACCAATGTTAGGTTTACTGGTCTATAATTCCCTGCTTTCTCTCTACCTCCCTTTTTGAATATCGGAGTGACGTGAATTACCCTCCAATCTGCAGGGACAGTTCCAGAGTCTATAGAATCCCGGAAGATGACCACCAATGCATCCACTCTTTCCAGAGTACTCTGGGATGCAGATTCTCAGGCCCTGGAGATTTATCCGTCTTCAGTCCCATCAATTTTCCCCGCACCCATTTCTCTACTAATGTTGATCCCCCTCAGTTCTTCCCTCTCACTCACCCTTTCATTCTCCAACATTTCTGGGATCTGATTTGTGGCCTCATTTGTGATGACAGAACCAAAGTATGTATTTAATTGCTCAGCCATTTCTTTGTCCTTTATTATGGATTTCCCTGTTTCTGTCTGTAGGGGGCCTTCTCTTTACCAATCTCTTTCTCTTCACATATCTTGAGAAACACTTGGGGCGGCATTCTCCGGCCCCCCCGCTGGGTCGGAGAATCGCCGGGGGGGGGGGAACGTGAATCCCGCCCCCGTCGGCTGCCGAGTTCTCCGGCACCAGGGTTTTGGCGGGGGAAGGAATCATGGCGCGCTGGTCAGCGGCCCCCCAGCGATTCTCCGGCCCACGATGGGCCAAGTGGCCGCCTGTTTTCGGTGGGTCACGCCGGCGTAAATCACAACAGGTCCTTACCGGCGGGACCTGGCTCCACGTGCGGCCTGCGGCGTCCTCGGTGGGGAGGGGGGATCTGGCCCGGGGGGGGGGGGGGGTGCCCCCATGGTGGCCTGGCCCGCGATTGAAGCCCACCGATCCGCAGGCGGGCCTGTGCCGTGGGGCACTCTTTCCCTCCGCACTGGCCGCCGTCAACCTCTGCCATGGCCGGTGCGGGGAAGAACCCCCCTGCGCATGCGCTGGGATGACGCCAACGCACGCTGGCGCTCCCGCGCTTGTGCTAACTCGCGCCAGCCAGCGGAGGCCCTTCGCCGCCAGTTGGCATGGCGCCAAGCCCTTCCGCGCCATCTGGCATGGCGCCAAACACTCCGGCGCCAGTCTAGCCCCAAAGGTGTGGAGGATTCTGCACCTCCTCAGACCTATTATCTTTCTTGGCCAATCTGTATGCTTCATCCTTGTATTGGATACTATTTCTAATTTCCTTTGTACATCATGGATTGGCCCTCTTACCCCCTTTGCTGTTGTAGTATGAGGTGCTCTGGTGGGTAAATGCATCAACTTCATGCGCGAGGTTGGGGCTGATACAGCTGAAGGTGGTGTATAGAACGCACCATACAAGGATAAGCCGACTCTTTGAGGGGGTACAGTATGTTTGTGAGCGTTATGGGGGGGCCCCCACAAACCATGTTCATATGTTGTGGTCCTGTCCAAAGCTGGAAGGGTATTAGAGGGAGGTTCCCAAGGTAAAGTTGAAGGTGGTACATGTGAGGCTTGAGCTGGGTCCTCTGGAGGCCATATTCAGGGTATTGGATCGGCTGGGGTTGGAGGCGGGTGCGGAGGCAGATATTGTAGCGTTCGCCTCGCTGATCGCTCAAAGGCGGATCCTGTTGGGGTGGAAGTCGGTCTCTCCACCCTGTGCCCTGGCGTGGTGGGGGATCTGTTGGAGGTTTTAACACTAGAGAAGGTGAAGTTTGAGTTTAGGGAAAGGATCGAAGGGTTCTTCAATTCATGGGCTTTGTTCATTATGCACGTTCAAGAATTGGATGACATCGAACATTAGGGGGGTTAGGGTGTGAGTGGGGAGGTGTTTATGTGTAAGTTGTTATTTGTGTGTATGTTGTTGATGACTATGTATGGGTGGATAGTGGATTCCTGATTCCTTTTCTTTGATGTTTATATTTCAAATGTTGGGAATTGTTTGGGGGTTGTTGGAGGAAGGGATTGTTGACCAGGGGTTTGGCATTGTATTTATTACTGTTGGTTGTTTGTTGGTGGGTTTGCATTTGGATGAAAATGTGAAAAAGGAGGAGACTAAAAATATTTTTGTTTTAAATTTATACAGTCTTAAAACTGAATGTTCAAATTACCCCTGGTGGGTGTGGTAGTATGACTAGAGGTACCTGGGAGTGTGAGCTGCTATTGGTGGAGAAGGCTCGCTTCCCATTGGCCCAAGTGTTGCTTTCCCATTGGTCGAGATGAAGGTAGCTCCGCCCACGAGGCGGAGTATAAGAACCCGTGTTACCCAGCAGCCATCATTCTTTCTGTACTCAAGCTGCTGGGCACACTTCTTGTAGATTAAAGCCTTCGATGCGGACTACTCCTTCGATTCTGTGCTTATTGATCGCGCATCAGTGGGGCATTTAATTTGGTGGGAAATCTCATTCAGGTGAGATGGCCTTTTAAGAAACATCCATGAGGTGATAATACATGAAAATGGAGACGCTCGACCTGCCTTTAACTTGCCTTGAAAATCGCGATTGACACTCAGGAATTTCTGAGGCGGAGGGGAAAGAGTGCGTCTCTTGGAGTCCCCTCCCGAGCATGGCCGTGGTGCTCGATCCCCTCGCCGCCCCCACAGGCCCCAAACTTACCTTTCGCGCTATGTTCACGCCGGCAGCGACCAGGTGTGGTTGCCGCCGGCGTGAACAGGTCGGGAACGTCAGGCCGCGGCAATTCCGCGACACGCCATTTTGGGGGGGTGGGAGAATCGCGGGGGATGCCAGGGCAGCGTGTCGTGATTCGCCCGGCCCTCCCACGATTCTCCCACCCGGCGTGGGGAGCGGAGAATCGCGCCACCGTCTGGACTGACCAGCAGTGGTGGAAGAAACTGCATGACTTCCTCAGGGTGGCCAGGGTGAGTAGGCAACACTGTGTCGCTGGCATCAACCCCCGCCCCATACGCTCGTAATTTTACCCCCCTCCCACCCAGATGGGGGGGGTGAACCCCCACCTACACCGCATTCCAGCACCCATACCAGCGGCCAGTATGGGTGCCTGGCCACTGAGCCACCAGGACTGCCTAACACTGCATTTTCTGTTCCCCCCACCCCTCCACCTCCCCCAGGAGAAGGCCGCCCATAACCGGCGGAAGCGGGAGGAGACTGGGGGGGACAGAAAACGCAGTGTGAGACAGTCCTGGTGGACCTGTGGGCCTGCACTGCACAGAGCAGAGGGTCCTGGACGTGGTCAACTGGCCTGAGGACAGTTTAGTCACCGGGTAGATATCGGCCTCGGGAGAGGAAGTGAGACTATATTGAGTTGCAGTTCCCTGGGACAGGCCGGTCACCCCCCACACCCAGCACTACCCTCATCCCCACACCATCCTCACCCCCACACCACCCTCACACCACCCTCACCCTCACATCATCCTGACCCCCACCCCACCCTCACCCCCACACCACCCTCACCCCACGCCATCCTCACACCATCCTCACCCCCACACCACCCTCACCCCCACACCACCCTCACACTACCCTCACCCTCACACCACCCTCATGCCCACACCACCCTCACGCCCACACCATCCTGACCCCCACACCCAGCACCACCCTCACCCCCACACCACCCTCACCCCCCACCACCCTCACACCCTCACACCACCCTCACCCCACACCATCCTGACCCCCACACCACCCTCACCCCCACACCATCCTGACCCCCACACCACCCTCACACCACCCTCACCCCCACACCACCCTCACACCACCCTCACCCCCACACCACCCTCACCCCCCACCACCCTCACACCCTCACACCACCCTCACCCCACACCATCCTGACCCCCACACCACCCTCACCCCCACACCATCCTGACCCCCACACCACCCTCACACCACCCTCACCCCCACACCACCCTCACACTACCCTCACCCCCACACCACCCTCACACCACCCTCACCCCACACCACCCTGACACCACCCTCACCCCCACTCCATCCTGACCCCCACACCACCCTCACCCCCACATCATCCTCACCCCCACACCACCCTCACACCACCCTGACACCACCCTCACCCCCACACCATCCTGACCCCCACACCACCCATACCCCCACACCATCCTGACCCCCACACCACCCATACCCCCACACCATCCTCACCCCCACACTACCCTCACCCCCACACCATCCTCACCCCCACACCACCCTCACACCACCCTGACACCACCCTCACCCCCACACCATCCTGACCCCCACACCACCCATACCCCCACACCATCCTGACCCCCACACCACCCATACCCCCACACCACCCCCACACCACCCTCACACCACCCTCACCCCCACACCACCCCCACACCACCCTCACCCCCACACCACCCTCACACCACCCTCACCCCCACACCACCCTCACACCACCCTCACCCCCACACCACCCTCACCCCCACACCACCCTCACCCCCACACCACCCTCACACCACCCTCACCCCCACACCACCCTCACCCCCACACCACCCTCACACCACCCTCACCCCCACACCACCCTCACCCCCACACCACCCTCACCCCCACGCCACCCTCACACCACCCTCACCCCCACACCACCCTCACCCCCACACCACCCTCACCCCCACACCACCCTCACACCACCCTCACCCCCACACCATCCTCACCCCCACACCACCCTGACTCCTACACCACCCTCACCCCCACACCAACCTCACCCCCACACCACCCTCACCACCACACCATCCTCACCCCCACACCGTCCTCACCCCCACACAAGCCTCACACCACCCTCACCCCCACACCACACTCACACCATCCTGACCCCCACACCACCCTCACACCCACACCATCCTCACACCACCCTCACCCCCACACCACACTCACACCACTCCCACATCAATCTTTCAGCCCTGCTCCACACCTCCCCACAGTCACCCCCCCCCCCTCCCCCCACCGCCCCCGCCACGGTCTAATCATGCATCCTATCTTGTATCTTGCAGGATGTGCTGATGATGGGACGGGTACTTCTGGTGTCCAGCCAGAGCCCGGGTGCCGAGCAGCGACGTGGATGATACCAACAGGGACGGAAGCCACCAACCCGAGACCCAGACACCCCGATTCATGAGTCCTGGGATGACACGGATTTCCCGTCACAGCTGTCTCCAACCCACCTCCATCCCAGAGACACTCATCTCGTTTGGGCATGTTAGTGAAGAGGCTTCTGGGGCACTGTCTGGTGGGCACCACACAAATGCTCTGGTACATCAGGTGGAGGTAGGACCTCCCGAAGTGTCGGACGGTTGGAGGGTGGGCCGATCCCAGGGACTAGCTGCCGTCCAGACGGGTTTCGGACTTTTGGAATGGACAGTCCCATCGATCGTGAAGATGCAGATGCAGAGCCAGGGACTACATGAGGGGTTGTCAGTGAGCATTCAGCCACTGCAGCGCAGGTGGAGGAGTCCAACCGCGTCCATGAGCAGCCATGTGTGCCACATTGGCCAACACCACACAGGTGGCCTCCAAGGTGAAGGCCTAGGGGTGAGGGTTTCGGCTATGGATCAGCATGTCCAAGCCCTGCCGCATTCTGTGCAGGCAGTGACCGAGGCCCAGGACAGGGTTGACCTGTCACAGGCAGCCATGTGCCAGAGCCACCTGGAAGTTGCAATGGCGTTCCTGAGCATGGCCCAGTCACAGGGGGTCATGGCTGAGAACGTCGATGACATTGCCCAGGCACTGGCCAATGTGGCAGATGCAGCGGGAATGGCCCGGTCCCAGAGGCAGATGACGCAGTCACTGGCCAATGTGACACAGACCTAGATGGTGGTGGCACAGTCACAGCATGATGTGGTGAAGTCCCAGATGTAGTTGGACCACTCCGTGTGTTCTATGGCCACTAGAATACAGACCCTGGTCGAGACCGGCGCGAGCCTCCAGGACTGGGAGTGCCAGGTGGCGGGGGGGGGGGGGGGGGGGGGGGTGGGGGGGGGGGGGGGGGGTGGGGGGGGGGGGGGTGGTTGTGGGATGCAGCGTCCTTGCCCGTGCCCCCGGTTGGTGAAGCTGGAGACAACCAGAGCGTCCCATGTGTGTTGGCCCAGGCGTACACGTGTGTGGCCTCCCGTGCCTGCACGGGCCCTATATCCTGCACATCTTCGCCCTTTCCTGCATCCTCATCATCGGACGAGGACTGTTGTTCACCCTCCTCCTCCAGCACGTTGTCCCTCTGCTGCGCGATGTTGTGGAGGACGCGGCAGGCCGCCAAGATGTGGGAGATCCTCCCAGCATCATACTGGATGGCCCTTCCAGAGTGGTCCAGGAACCTGAACTGCATCTTCAGGATGCCCTGGTCGCTGCATGGGCATCATTGTAGTAAGTCTCCTTGACAGTCTGTGGCCTCCAGATAGGCATCATCAGCCACGACCACAGCAGATAACCCCTGTCACCCAGGAGCCAATGCCCCAGCTGGGGTATGCATCAACGAGGCTGGGAATCATTGAAGGTGCCAGGATGAATGTGTCGTACACACTGTCTGAGTATGAGCATCTGATGGCCACACACAGCTGAATGTTCAACAAGTGGAACCCCTTCTGGTTTGTGAAGACTAGTCTGTCTACTGCAGTTGCCCGTAGGGCGACATGCATCCCATCAGTCACCCCCTGGACCCGGGCATCTTGGCGATGGTGCCAAACCCCACTCCTCGGGCGTCCTGGTGAGTTCGATCCACATTGAAAAGGATGTGTTGTATTGACTGGGCATATAGGGCCTCCTTGATGGTGTGGATGCACCTGTGCACCGAACTCTGTGAGGTCCCAGAGAGGTCCGTGGTGTAGAGGTCCTGGGCGACCGTCATCTTCATGGCCACCGGGAGCAGGTGTCCTCCCCCATTCCCCCGCGGTGTGCGGTGTACCATGATCTGGCAGATATGTTGCACTGTCCCCTGCTTGGCTGGAGCCTGCCCAGTCCAGCAGATCCTCGAATGATTGGTGCTGCGGTACACAAGAGGCCTCATGCGGCACCTCCTTTGTACTTCCTCCTCCTAGGCCTGTTGGGTGCCAGCTCCCCTCCTCAGCGGATGCCTCCTGTTCCTATGGGGCACACTCCACTGCTGCAGCTTCCTCCTCCTTGAGCAACTCCAGCTCGTACAGCCGCAGTGCATCCCGCAGGGCTGCAGCAACTAGGAGGAAGGCCACCATTGCTGGTTGCATTCCAAATTCTTTTTTTTTTAAATAATTTTTATTCAAATTTTTCAACAACAAATTTTCTCCCAACAATAAAGTAAACAAAGTGTAGAAATAAACAGAAAGAGAACTCCCCCCAATACAAAGCAATAAATTAATTACTTAATAACAATACAAAAAAGATGAAAATAGCAAACACACCGTTGCAAAACCAAACCCCCTTAACAAACCCCGAACACCCCCCCTGGGTTGCTGCTGAGATTGACCACCGTCTAACCCTCCGCCAGAAAATCGAGAAAGGGCTGCCACCGCAGGAAGAACTCCAGCACCGACCCCCTCAGGGCAAACTTGACCTTCTCCAGCCTGATGAACCCGGCCATCACATTGAGCCAGGCCTCCGGGCATGGGGGCCGCGTATCCCTCCCCTGTAAGAGAATCCTACGCCGGGCTACTAGAGACGCAAAGGCCAGGGTACCGGCCTCTCTCGCCTCCTGCACTCCCGGCTCCGATGCTACCCCAAAGATAGCGAGCCCCAGCCCGGTTCCACCCTGGAACCGACCACCCTGGACAAAGTCCCCGCCACCCCCTTCCAAAACCCCTCCAACGCCGGACATGCCCAGAACATGTGGGTGTGGTTCGCTGGGCCTCCCGAATACCTCCCACACCTGCCCTCTCCCCCAAAGAACCGGCTCAGCCTGGCCCCAGTCATGTGCGCCCTGTGCAGCACCTTCAGCTGAATTAAGCTGAGCCATGCGCAAGAAGAGGACGGGTTCACCCTCTCCAGGGCATCCGCCCACGTCCCATCGTTGATCACTTCCCCTAGATCCTCCTCCCACTTCGCTTTCAGCTCCTCCACCGAGGCCTCCTACTCTTCCTGCATCATCTGATAAATCACCGAGATCCCCCCCTCACCGACCCACGTCCCCGAGAGCACCCTATCCTGCACCCCCCTAGGCGGCAGTAGCAGGAACTCCGCCACCCGCCGCTTAACAAACCCCCTAACCTGCATATACCTGAAAGCATTCCCAGGGGCGAGGCCCCACTTCCCCTCCAACTCCTCTAAAGTCGCAAACTTCCCATCGAGGAAAAGGTCCCCATCCGCCTGATGCCTGCCCTATGCCAACTCAAAAACCCACCATCTATTCTCCCTGGTGCAAACCGGTGATTGCCCCGTATTGGGGCCCACACTGAGGCCTTCACTTCCCCCCTATGCCGCCTCCACTGCCCCCAAACTTTGAGGGATGCCACCACTACCGGACTCATAGAGTACTTTGCCGGGGGGAGTGGGAGCGGGGCCGTCACCAATGCCTCCAAACTCGTACCCACACAGGACGCCACCTCCAACCTCTTCATGTGGCACCCTCCCCTTCCATCACCCACCTATAAATCATTGCCACGTTCGCAGCCCAGTAATACCCACACAAGTTGGGCAACGCCAAGCCGCCTACCTCCCTTCCTCGCTCCAGGAATACCCTCCTCACTCTTGGGGTCTTCCGCACCCACACGAACCCCAGAATGCTCTTATTAACCCTCTTGAAAAAGCCTTCAGCATCAATATAGGGAGGCACTGGAAAAGAAACAAAAACCTCGGGAGCACCGTCATCTTAACTGATTGGACCCTACCCGCCAAAGAGAGTGGCAACGCGTCCCACCTCCTGAACTCCTCCTCCATCTGTTCCACCAGCCTCCAAATGTTTAGCCTGTGCATGGCCCCCCAGCTCCTAGCTATCTGGACCCCAAGATATCTAAAGCTCCTCTCCGCCCTCTTCAACGGGAGCTCTCCTATCCCCCTCTCCTGGTCCCCCAGGGTGCAGCGCAAACAGCTCACTCTTCCCCACGTTGAGCTTATAGCCCGCAAACTCCCCAAACTCCCCAAGTATCTTCAACACCTCTGGCATCCCCCCCCCCGCCGGATCCGCGATGTACAACAGAAAATCATCCGCGTACAGCGACAACCGGTGCTCCTCCCCCCTCCGCACAATCCCCCTCCAGTTCTTCGAATCCCACAGCGCCATGGCCAAGGGCTCAATCACTAACGCGAAGAGACTCGTCCCCCGGGAAGGCCTAAAGTCCTCTGACCTCCTCCCATTCATCACCACACTCGCTACCGGGGCACTATACAGCAACCTCACCCAGCTGATGAATCCCTCACCAAACCCAAACCTCCTCAGCACTTCCCACAGGCAGCTCCACTCCACCCTGTCAAAAGCTTTCTCCGCATCCATCGATGCTACTATTTCCACCTCCCCAGCCGCCGACGCCATCCTCATAACATTAAGAAGCCGCCGTACATTGACATTCAGCTGCCTCCCCTTCACAAACCACGTTTGGTCCTCATGGATAACCACCGGGGCCACATCTTCCACCCTCCTGGACAGTACCTTAGCCAACAACTTTGCATCCACATTGAGGGGCGAAATCGGCCTGTAAGACCCACATTGGAGGGGGTCCTTATCCCGCTGCAGGATCAGTGAGATTATTGCCATAGACATCGTCAGGGGCAGAGCCCCCCCCTTGCCTTGCCTCATTCAGGGTCCTCACAAGCAGCGGGCCCAACAGATCTGAAAACTTCTTATAGAACTCCACCGGGAACCCGTCAGGCCCCGGTGCTTTCCCTGTCTGCATGCTCCCCAGCGCCTCCATCAGCTCCTCCAACTCGATTGGGGCCCCCAGACCCTCCACCCGCTCATCCTCTACTCTTGGGAACTCCAGCTTATCCAGAAAGCGGTCCATCCCTCCTGCCTCCCTAGGGGGCACCGCTCAGTACAGCCCCATATAAAAGGATCTGATTAATGTCCCTGCCACCCCGCACCAAGGTCCCTCCTGCATCCATGACTCCCCCTATCTCTCTCGCTGCCTCCCGCTTCCGGAGCTGGTGGGCCAGCATCCGACTTGCCTTCTCCCCATACTCATACACCGCCCCCTGCGCCCTCCTCCACTGTGCCTCCGCCTTCCGGGTGGTCAGTATATCTGCGACGCTTCCTCAAAAGCCCCTCCTCCGGGGCATCCGCATATCTCCTATCCACCCTTACCATTTCTTCCACCAACCTCTCCCTCTCAACCCTCTCCCCCCTCTCCCTGTGCACCCGAATGGATATCAGCTCCCCTCTAACCACTGCCTTCAGCGCTTCCCAAACCACCCCAACTTGCACCTCCCCATTGTCATTAGCTTCCAGATACCCCTCTATAGCCCTACGGACCCGCCCACATACTTCCTCCTTTGCCAGAAGCCCCATATCTAACCTCCACAGCTGATCGTTCCCCTCCCCCAGCTCCAGGTCCACCAAATGTGGAGCATGGTCAGATATAGCCATCGCCGAATACTCCGCCCCCACCACTCTCGGGATTAGCGCCCTGCTGAGAACAAAAAAGTCAATCCGGGAATAAGCCTTGTGGACATGGGAGAAAAAGGAGAACTCCCTACCCCCCGGCTTCAAAAACCTGCAAGGGTCTACCCCTCCCATCTGATCCATGAACCCCCTCAGCACTGTGGCCGCCGCCGGCCTCTTACCCGTCCTAGACTTCGAACGATCCAGAGGTGGATCCAACACAGTATTAAAGTCCGCTTCTCAGATCAAACCCCCCGTCACCAGGTCTGGGATCCGGCTCAACATTCGCCGCATGAAGCCCGCATCGTCCCAGTTGGGGGCGTACACATTGACCAGAACCACCCTCTCCCCTTGAAGTCTACCACTCACCAATACATATCTACCTGCACTGTCCGCCACCACATTCAACGCCACAAACGACAAGCTCTTGCCAACTAAGATAGCCACCCCTTGATTCTTCGCATCTAGCCCCGAGTGGAACACCTGCCCCACCCAGCCTCTTCTCAGCCTCACCTGATCCGCCACCTTAAGGCGCATCTCCTGGAGCATAGCCACGTCCGCTCCCAGCCCCATCAGGTGCGCCAAGACCCGGGACCGCTTCACCGGTCCATTCAGCCGCCTCATGTTCCATATGACCAGCCGAATCTGAGGGGTCTTCCCCCTCCCTCTCCGCCAATCAGACATAGCTCTCCCTCGGCTCACCACGTGCCCGCAGAACCCCCCAGACCCATTCCCCACGGTGGCAGGCCCCCACCCCAACCTCCCCCTTCACCAGCCGTTCCCCTACGGCCCCTGCAGCAGCAACCCGGTACCCCCCCCCCCCCCGCAAGCTAGGGCCCCCCTAGCTGCGTAACCCCTTCCATTGTACTTCCGTAAGTCAGCCGACTCCTGCTGACCCCGGCTGCTCCCGCCATCCCAACGACCCCACCCCCGATGCAACACAACCACCATTCCCTCCTCCCAGTACCACTACTCCTCCAGCGTGGGAAAAAAGCCAACGCTTCCATCCCAAACCGCGTCCCCCCCGACCCAACACGCGGGAAAAAGACGGGCACATGACCCAGTGGGACCGCGAACAGCTCCCCAACCCTCCACCAGTGAAAAAACAAAAAAGCACCCAAATAAATAGATTAAAGCCCCAAAAAGCGGAAAAGCAGAACAGCGAAAAGGCAACATCAAACACAGCCAATAAAAACGAAAGGATACCAAGGAGGACAGAGCCTCCGGACTATGTACATCATTCCCCAGCCCCCCAGTCTTCAGTTCGAGTCCAACTTCTCTGCCTGGACAAAGGCCCAGGCCTCCTCCGGAGAATCAAAGTAGAGCTGGCGGTCCTTGTAAGTGACCCAGAGGCGAGCCGGCTGTAGCAGGCCAAACTTCACCCCCTTCCTGTGAAGCACGCCCTTCGCCAGATTGAAACCAGCCCTTATCTTCGCCACCTCCGCGCTCCAGTCCTGATAGATTCTGATCTCTGCGTTCTCCCACCTGCTGCTCCTTTCCTTCTTCGCCCATCTCAGCACGCACTCACGGTCAACCAAGCGGTGAAAGCGGACCAGCACCGCCCTAGGCGGCTCGTTCGGTCTGGGCTTCCTCAACAGCATTCGATGGGCCCCCTCCAGCTCCAAGGGTCCTTGGAACGACCCCGCGCCCATTAACGAGTTCAGCATCACAACCACGTATGCCCCCAAATCCGAACCTTCCAGCCCCTCCGGGAGGCCCAAAATCCGCAGGTTCTTCCGACGGGAGCGGTTCTCCATCTCCTCCATCCTTGCTAGCCATTTCTTGTGAAGCGCCTCGTGCGACTCCACCTTCACTGCCAGGCCCAGGAGTTCGTCCTCGTTCTCTGAGGCCTTTTGCCGTAGCTCTCGGATCTCCGCACCCTGAGCCGTCTGAGTCGCCATGAGCCTGTACAGCGAGGCCTTAAACGGTTCCAGGATCTCAGCCTTCAGCTCTCTGAAGCAGCGATGGAGCAGCTCCTGCTGCTCCTGCGCGCACTGCTGCCACGCTGCCGGTTCCCCGTCCGCCGCCATCTTGTTTTTCCTGCCTCGCACCTTTCTCTGCTCCAAAGCCGATTTTTTGACCGCTCTGATCCTGGTCCAGTCCATCCACCGGCAGATAAGCACAGTGGATGTGTTCCCACCCGGGGAAAAGTCCAACCAGCACCGCTGCGGGCCCTTAAAAGAGCCCAAAAGACCGAAAATAGCGGGAGCTACCGAACGTGCGGCTTAACTCCACATCACCGCAACCGGAAGTCGCATTCCAAAATCTATTGACTGCAGGGGGTGAAAGGCAGACATGTTAGCATAGTTCATACTCCTGTGCCTAACCAGATCCAACGGGCTACACAGTGCCTCCTGTTGGCACTGCGGACTCTGCCTCTGCATATTCTCCCTCTCATCTCTCTTCCCTGGGCCCCATCTGTGCCTGGCACTGTGGGAGACTCTGTCCCTAGCGCCACCCCTACTTCCAGGGGTACTGTCGGTTGGAGCTGCCAATGCCAGCAGTACACACCAGGGCCACCGTTAGGCTCCCTCCCTGTAGGGGCTATTGTGGGTGTTGCCCTTGATGCCCGCCAGTGGGTGGCAGCCAGTTGGGAGGGATGGCGCGGCGGATGGTGGGGTGTGGGAGGTGATGGGGATGTGGTGTGGAGTGGGGGCTGAAGTTAGGGGGGTGGGAGAGTGGGGGCTGGGGTGTGGGGGGTGGGAGCTCCCATATGGCTGGCGTGACTCTGCAGAAGCAGGGGCAAAGGTTGGGTGGTCAGTGGGGTGTGCAGCAAAATGGCTGCCTAGCAGGCTGCGGCAATGAAATGAAAATTGCTTATTGTCACAAGTATACTTCAATGAAGTTACTGTGAAAAGCCCCTAGTCGCCACATTACGGCGCCTGTTCGGGGAGGCTGTTACGGGAATCGAACCATGCTGCTGGCCTGCTTGGTCTGCTTTCAAAGCCAGCGATTTAGCCCTGTGCTAAAAATGGCAGTCAGAGCCTGGACACCACCCAGGTCCCGTGGGGTGTCACCCCAGTCCCACGGCTCTCCCCCCCGCTCCAACCCCCCCCCCCCCCTCCCCCGCCCCCAGCCCTGGCAGAGCCGTCCCCCAGCCAGTATCAAGACCGGCAGACCAAGATCGCGCCTCTCCGTGTCCTAACTCTTCTCTCTCCCTCAGCAGCCACGGCGCCTGTGTCGCGATTTTTAAAAGCACATGTGAACCTCGCAGTCGGGAAATCGCCCCAATGGAAGCGGAGAATCATCGAGGCCCTGGAGAATATTGGGTGGGGCCCGCCAATGATATGCAAACGGTGTTTACTGTACGTGCGATGTGGAACGCATTGTCATTGCCGTCAAGGCCTCAGAGAAACGTGATTTGGCATGAAACTGGCATCCGCCACGATTTCGGCAGTGGAACCGATTCTCCGACCAATCACACTTCCCAATTCCAGCATCGGCCGACGGAGAATCCCTTCCAGTCAGATTTCACAAATTCAGCCAATCCTCCTCTGGCAAATAGAATTATTAATATGAACCTACAAAACCAATGGAAAAAACGATCTGATACACCTGGGCTGGCACACAGCCCAGGATGACTGGAGCATGAAAACTAAAACCCTTCTTATTGCCCCTTGCACTGCCCCTCCTGCCAGCAAGGTGTACAATCTCTGAGAGAGAGAAAAGCCGAGGGACAATGAGGCAACAAATATTCCAGAGAATTTCTCATCTGTCCTCTCAGGTGATTAAGAATAGTACGATAGAAGACAGAGTCCCACACATATAGGGCGCAATTCTCCGCGGTCACGAAAATTCGGAGAATAGCGGGCGGCGTAAATTTTTACGGACACGTTGGTCCGACGACCTCCCGCTATTCTCCCCCCCCACGCCCGCCTCCCGACACGAATCGCTGCCCGCCGTTTTTTTACGGCGAGCAGCTATTCACCCCTGGCCGATGGGCCGATTTCCAAGGCCTTTACGGCCGTTTTTATGAACGTAAAACACACCTGGTCTGACCATTCGTAAAAATGGCCGTAAAGTCCCGATCTGGGGAACCATGGCACCGATTGGCATGGCAGTACCACGGCCGTGCCAAGGGTGCCATGGGCCCGCGATCGGTGGGCACCGATCGCGGGCAGCGGGTACTTACCCTGTCCACTCTTTCTCCCTCCGCCGCCCCGCTGTATCCATTCGCGGGGCGGCTGAGGGGCATACCGGCCCGCGCATGCGCGGGTTTCACGCATATGCGTGATGCGTCATCCGCGCATACGCGGGTTGGAGTCGTCCAATCCGCGCATGCGCGGCAGACGTCATCTGATGCGTCAGCCGTCGCTCACTCTGGCTAGCGGGCTTAACGAAATTCGTTAAGCCCGCAATGCCGGAGTTCACGGCCGCGGGATGCTAGCCCCGACCGGGGAGCTGAATCTGTTCCCGGTCGGGGGGGGCGGAGGCTGGCGTCAAACGCGCCCGTTTTTGACGCCAGCTTCACGAGTTTTCGTGACTCGGGAGAATCGCGCCCATAAACTCTTTTGAAGGTTTCTCCACCTACTGATGCTACTTGGCTATTCAGGTCCATTGCTCTCCAGAGGAAGTTGGCATTTAGTAAATTACCCTTAAGTGGATTGACCTGTTAAAAATAAAGCTGAGGCAACAACTTTGAACATGTCCATCTGTTGCTTATTCCTACACCTTCTAAAAATAAATGTGCACGTAATAAATAAACATGAAACGGCAACCTTAAAATGTACCTGTGTCCTTTTAGTGAAGTCATGCAGCACAGTACTTACACTGGGAGGAACATTAGGCTCAAACCTACACAAATCCTCTTGGAATCTAACGCTTGAATGAATTAAGTGGATTTGTAAATGTATTTACAGCTTCATTTGCTTTAAAGAGAATTGGGGCTTTCTTCTACAAGAAAACTCATTACACGGGTTTCACAGTGTTCAGAGAGAATTTTTTTTAGATAACAAAAGAGTAAATTTGCACTTGCATACAGTATTGTGTGGGGTCTTGCCATGTTTTTATCTTAAATGCTTTTGTTAACAGAGATCCAGTAAAGCATTCTGTGAACTTCTTGGCAAAATTCCTAAATAACTCCAACAATAAAGTTACTGAAAGAAAGCTAATGAGGATTTTCTGTGTTAACATTATGACATCTAGTGGATGCTACATTTTTTATTGATTGTCCCATGTTTAACATTAATTACTCCTATGTGTCTTGAAGAGGGTAAGTTTCATCATTTGGAAATAACTTGGCACACATGTCAGATCAGTTCTGCAAACTTTGTCTTCTTCAGAAGCTGCAACCCAACCAACCAGCATGTATTTAATGTTAACAAGCTGCTCTTTAGACACACAACAACAACTTGTATTTATTTAGCAACCTTAAAGCAGCAAGCACCCCCCAGGCACTTTACTGCAGTGTTATCAACGCAATTGACACTGAGCCATATAAGGAGATATTAGAGCAGATGTCAAAAGCTTGGTCAAAAGAGGTAAGTTTTAAGGAGCATCTTAAAGGAGGAGAGAGATTTAAGAAGGAAATTCCAGAGCTTAGGGCTGAGGAACTTGAAGCCATTACTGCCAATGTTGGAGAAATTAAAATTGGGGATGTGCAAGAGGTTGGAGTTGAATGAGCGCAGAGATCTTGGAGGGTAGGACTGGAGAGGAAAGACCAAGGGAGGATGTGAAGATAAAGATGAGCATTTTAGAAAGGAGTGTATTTTAAACTCCGTGAACCTTTTCCTCAGGATAACAGGGACACGGATTTTTTGACGTGCCAGCTGAGCAATAAACATCACCCGGACAGAGCACAGTTGGGAAAATCGGATGGAGAGCGTCACTCACCTTTCAGAGACGCCATCATAATTTCCTTCGATTCATTTTAATGGAGGCAAATGCAGACAGGCTCCGTTAGCGGTTTGTCATCCTGTTTGCCTTATCTTTTCTCTTTACTTCGCTCAAGCAATGCGTAAGCCTGGCCAGCAAAGAAGGAAATCTATCCAAGGCCAGCCTTGCCCATACTTGATTCGCGCATATGTGCACTTCCAGCAGAGGTCACCAGCACCAAGACCAATGGACATCTCTACTCACTCCCCTGGCTGAGGCCTGCTAACTCACTTTGGCCTGGGACTTGACCTGGTGACCTTTACTGGTCTGTATGGCTCACTGGATAAACTCATTGAGCCATTGGGAGAGCCCTGAACAAGGCTATTTAACCAACTTTGAATCACTGCCAGAATACATTACTTTTACATGATCACTTTGTGAAGTTATTTAAAAGTACCAAACAACACAAGGTCATGTCACATGATGGTGGATGCAATTAATTCACAAATGCATACCATGTATCCCACTCAATGTACAGCGCATTGTCAGATCTGTAACTCAAAACTTAAACAGTGGATAAGTAAACACAGGATTCAAATTTATTTACATTACTCATGACAAGCCAGTTGCCACATTTTACATGCATTTTTTAAATCAACTTTATATGAATCTAAACCTGAACTTAATATGACCAGGCATTGCTATTATGTTACCATTTAACCTTCAAACAAAACATGTGTTTGTTTTGACTTTCTTACACTGTATAGCAGCAATTATAAAGGAAACAGGCCAGATTAATTGGAAATGGGTAATAATCTTGCCCCACATGTTTTTGAATCAATGTTTCCTTTTGGCATCGCAGCTGAGAAGACCAACATGATCTTCAATGGATAAGTGGTATGGAGTGCCTGTGATTGAAGAGGTATCTGAAGTGTTCAACATGTTCCGATACCAGCACTTAGCTAATAGATTCAGTCAGATTTTAAAGATAGCTATGACTTTGAAAACAGAAAGACAAGAGCCAAGAGGTTAATCTGACCACAAATTTGGTTCAGTTGTGAATAGTGATAGCTTCAGTGATACTCAGTTTTCTCAAAGAAACAAAGTTGCCATTTGTAGGCAGGAGTGGCATGTGAAGGAACCATGCATTGTAATTACATCCTATGCAGAAGCCCAGAGAGAATAGGCACCTGGAAGGAACAGAAACTTGGAGAGAGCAGAGCCCACAGCAGGGACCGGGATATGATAGGGGTCCAGAAAGACCAGGGGCCCAGTGACAGCAGAGACCTGGAGAAGGTAAGGACCCAGAGAGAGAAGGAGCCCAGATAGAGCAGGGTCTGGAAGGAGCAGAGGCCTGGGGAGTGCAGGGACCTGGAGAGAGCAGGGACCAGAGAGAGCAGGAGACAGGGGAGAGAATGGACCTGGAGAGAACAGGGATCTGAAGAGGGTAAAGATCCATAGAGAGCAGGAGCCCAGAAAGAGTAGGGTCTGGAAAGAGCAGGGACCTGGAGAAAGCAAGGGCCCAGAGAGAGCAGGAGCCCAGAGAGAGCAGGAGCCCAGAGACAGCGGGAACCTGGAGAGAGCAGGGACCTGGAGACAGCAGAGACCTGGAGAGAGCAGAAACCTGGAGACAGCAAGGACCTGGAGACAGACGGGACCTGGAGACAGCAGGGACCTGGAGAGAGCAGGGACCAGGAGAGAGCAGGGACCTGGAGAGAGCAGGGACCTGGAGAGAGCAGGGACCTGGAGAGAGCAGAGACCTGGAGAGAGCAGGGACCTAGAGAGAGCAGGGACCTAGGAGAGAGCAGGGACCTAGAGAGAGCAGGGACCTGGAGAGAGCAGGGGCCTGGAGAGAGCAGGGACCTGGAGAGAGCAGGGGCCTGGAGACAGCAGGGATCTGGAGAGAGCAGGGACCTGGAGAGAGCAGGGAATGGAGACAGCAGAGACCTGGAGACAGCAGCGATCTGGAGAGAGCAGGGACCTGGAGAGAGCAGGGACCTGGAGACAGCAGCGACCTGGAGAGAGCAAGGACCTGGAGAGAGCAGGTACCTGGAGAGAGCAGGAGCCCAGAGAGAGCGGGGACCTGGAGAGAGCAGGGACCTAGAGACAGCAGGGACCTGGAGAGAGCAGGGACCTGGAGACAGCAGAGACCTGGAGACAGCAGCGACCTGGAGAGAGCAGGGACATGGAGAGAGCAGGGACCTGGAGAGAGCAGGATCCCAGAGAGAGCGGGGACCTGGAGACAGCAGGGACCTGGAGAGCAGGGACCTGGAGAGGGCAGGGACCTGGAGAGAGCAGAGACCTGGAGACAGCAGGAGCCCAGAGAGAGCAGGGACCTGGAGACAGCAGGGACCTGGAGAGAGCAGGGACCTGGAGACAGCAGGAGCCCAGGGAGAGAAGGAACCTGGAGAGAGCAGGGACCTGGAGACAGCAGGGACCTGGAGAGAGCAGGGACCTGGAGAGAGCAGGGACCTGGAGACAGCAGGGACCTGGAAACAGCAGGGACCTGGAGAGAGCAGGGACCTGGAAAGAGCAGGGACCTAGAGAGAGCAGGAGCCCAGAGAGAGAAGGGACCTGGAGAGAGCAGGGACCTGGAGAGAGCAGGGACCTGGAGACAGCAGGGACCTGGAGACAACAGGGACCTGGAGACAGCAGGGACCTGGAGAGAGCAGGGACCTGGAGACAGCAGGGACCTGGAGAGAGCAGGGACCTGGAGAGAGCAGGGACCTGGAGAGAGCAGGGACCTGGAGAGAGCAGGGACATGGAGAGAGCAGGGACCTAGAGAGAGCAGGGACCTGGAGACAGCAGGAGCCCAGAGAGAGAAGGGACCTGGAGAAAGCAGGGACCTAGAGACAGCAGGGACCTGGAGACAGCAGGGACCTGGAGAGAGCAGGGACCTAGAGAGAGCAGGGACCTGGAGACAGCAGAGACCTGGAGACAGCAGCGACCTGGAGAGAGCAGGGACATGGAGAGAGCAGGGACCTGGAGAGAGCAGGGACCTGGAGAGAGCAGGAGCCCAGAGAGAGCGGGGACCTGGAGACAGCAGGGACCCGGAGAGCAGGGACCTGGAGAGGGCAGGGACCTGGAGAGAGCAGAGACCTGGAGACAGCAGGAGCCCAGAGAGAGCAGGGACCTGGAGACAGCAGGGACCTGGAGACAGCAGGAGCCCAGAGAGAGAAGGGACCTGGAGAGAGCAGGGACCTGGAGAGAGCAGGGTCTTGGAGACAGCAGGGACCTGGAGAGAGCAGGGACCTGGTGACAGCAGGGACCTGGAAACAGCAGGGACCTGGAGAGAGCAGGGACCTGGAAAGAGCAGGGACCTAGAGAGAGCAGGAGCCCAGAGAGAGAAGGGACCTGGAGAGAGCAGGGACCTGGAGAGAGCAGGGACCTGGAGACAGCAGGGACCTGGAGACAGCAGGGACCTGGAGAGAGCAGGGACCTGGAGAGAGCAGGGACATGGAGAGAGCAGGGACCTGGAGACAGCAGGGACCTGGAGACAGCAGGGACCTGGAGACAACAGGGACCTGGAGACAGCAGGGACCTGGAGAGCAGCAGGGACCTGGAGACAGCAGGGACCTGGAGAGAGCAGGGACCTGGAGAGAGCAGGGACCGAGAGACAGCAGGGACCTGGAGACAGCAGGGACCTGGAGACGGCAGGGACCTGGAGAGAGCAGGGACCTGGAGAGAGCAGGGACCTGGAGACGGCAGGGACCTGGAGAGAGCAGGGACCTGGAGAGAGCAGGGACCTGGAGAGAGCAGGGACATGGAGAGAGCAGGGACATGGAGAGAGCAGGGACCTAGAGAGAGCAGGGACCTGGAGACAGCAGGAGCCCAGAGAGAGAAGGGACCTGGAGAAAGCAGGGACCTAGAGACAGCAGGGACCTGGAGACAGCAGGGACCTGGAGAGAGCAGGAGCCCAGAGAGAGAAGGGACCTGGAGACAGCAGGGACCTGGAGACAGCAGGGACCTGGAGACAACAGGGACCTGGAGACAGCAGGGA